>NW_016221387.1:0-1489 GCF_001687245.7 Rhagoletis zephyria
GCCACGGATGGTCAGTGGAGTACGAAGTCATTTGCTTAATAAAGTCTTCGAATTATTTATAATGTTCTTACTCACTTCCAGCCTTCGTTGCTGTTGGCGTTCTTTGAACTGAACCAAACATCCTTTTCAATGCGCTTTTCCAGAAGGATTCTGCGTTCTGAACTGCTCCCTGTAAAATAGTATTTTTAATTAAAAAAATACATAACGCCTTTTCATATGTAAATCTGAAATTAAATCTTACAAGTTATATAGCTTTTCTTTATTTTTTTTGCCGGCGGGACCATGTTCTTTTATTTCCACTCGCTTTTGTTTTCTTTAATTTATGTGTATACGTGCGTTGTTCGTTCTTCTTCTTGATAATGCTTGCTGTCAAATTTTTCACTAGCCCTGCCGTATCAAACATTTTTATTCACCTCATAGCTGTCAAAAATTTACTATCCAGAGAACTTTTCTATCAATTGGCACAGGCTCTAACAGTAACATTGCAGCGAGAGCGTAAAAGCTAAATAGAGCGTTAAATTGAGAAGAAGAGAAAACTAGCAGAAGAACTTATTGAACACAAAACTAGCAATAACTTGCAAGTGAACAGTTGTTGCACTGCTTTGACAATCTGCTGTAAACATTTTACTATTTATAAATCAGTTTTAAACTCTTTGCTTTACACACAAGCACTAACACTGTCCAGTACATCATTAATATTTTTATTTCCACTCATTTTACTTTTGTTTGTGCCAAGGCGAATCAATATAAGGTGATTGCAGGTGTCACCGACATAAAGTTCAGCCGAACAGTGAAGATCTTATACTCTTAGCTAATCCCTTCTTACTATGTTTTCTCTTATGTTTTATGTATACAAGTATTTTGCTATGTACATATGTGTGTACGTCAATCGGTATAGCTTTACCAAAGAATGTTGAAGTAAAGTAAAAACAAGTTAATGATGTTTCCGTACATATATACAAATTTAGCGGTAAAGTCAGACCATAGGCATGTTTTTGTACATAATTGCATTTGGGTATAAATGAAAGTCAAATTGTTAAATAGACACAGTTTTTCGCAAGAGGACAAATAAATCAAAAGTTTTAAAGCGAACAAGTATACGCTTAANTGTCAATCGGTATAGCTTTACCTAAGAATGTTGAAGTAAAGTAAAAACAAGTTAATGATGTTTCCGTACATATATACAAATTTAGCGGTAAAGTCAGACCATAGGCATGTTTTTGTACATAATTGCATTTGGGTATAAATGAAAGTCAAATTGTTAAATATTCACAGTTTTTCGCAAGAGGACAAATAAATCAAAAGTTTTAAAGCGAACAAGTATACGCTTAACCGAATATCAACCGCTATTAAAAATTGTTTTGAGTTCCTCCGAGCTGTCGCGATTAAATAAACGCAACATTTCTTTAAAACTTTTGGCCGATTTAAAGGAAATTTTTTTAATAAAAGCTGAATAGAAGTTCACAACAATATGGAGCACAACTGCAAT
>NW_016221389.1:0-1488 GCF_001687245.7 Rhagoletis zephyria
CTACATTGTTTTCTTGAAGGCGATATGTTGATAATGAAATTGTTTCTCAAATGAATGCAGCCTACGTAATGGCTTTCAATTTCGATGATTTTTGACAAGCAATATGTGTGAGAAAATTTAAAGGCAACACTGATTATGTGTCGTCAGCGTTAAATTGTAACATATACACGAGCGCGAAGCTGCTGCGCTTGTTACGAGAATAGCCCAGCCAGCGATAAATTCAAAAATTAATCCGAAAACGGGAAGAAAAGTGGATGAAACGCGGATTAGGTCTACAAAAGTATCGAAAATGGTTGTGAAAAGGGTACGTTTTCGGCTACTTTCTTAAAATTTTCTGATTAAATTTTTCGTTAACAAAACGAACTAGGGAACTACGCTTAAGAGCGAAATACACCACACAAGCGGCTTGACAAACCAAGCGAAATATCCCCTTGTTGCAAGCCATTTGTGTTGTGTATGGGGTTTGACGAGCCGCTGAAGGTAATTAAAAAAAAACTCANTTACTCTAGCCACTAGTGGCACCGCAAGGTGCCGCGGCACCCACTTTGAGAAAGCCTGTTTTAAGGAGAGCTACATATTTTCATTTCGACTATTAGAAAAAGTGCATACAATACCGGTATGAAACGAAACATTTATTTCATACTGCTCAACAACTAGGCTAGCCCTAAGAATGATATGGTCCTTTCGAGTGATTAAATATTATTCTATCTTTCAAGATCGGCAACACGAAAAATTAAAAATAAAATCGCCGTGGCCATATCTAGTAAAATTTTTTCAGAGATGTTATTGGTTGTAATATTTTTACGGGCTTTTATAAAATAATTTGGCGAAAAAATTTATATTTTCGACACACTGTAAATGTGAAAAAAAAAAATAAAATAAAAATAAATGTCCATTAATGCCCTACCAATGTTGTTAGTTAAAAAAATATGGGTTTGATTATCGTTCAGCAGGGATAATGATACAAATCAGTAAAATTCAGCATTAAAATGACAGCAGGAAAAATTTCTGTAATAAGCTTGCTTGCTGGTATTGAAAGTACTCTTAGGCTTTCTGCTCATTGGTCGTCCAATCATAGTTGCTTCATCGTCACAATCATAATGCTACGATTACATGACGATAACACTTTCGCACACTCGGACGTGATAATTCAATTCATTTGGCGGCATAAATCTAGAGTATCAACCGTTTAGCTATGGAAAAAGCAAAAATGTAGATCGACAGTACTATCTACGCTGATTTGAACCATACCAAAATTAAGTAAAGAAGATATAATAGATTAAAGTAAAATTTTTTCGATATTTAAGAAATATCAATATCTTATGATCTCCATAACCAATTGAAAAAGTAATGATGTTAAAATAAATATAATTAATTTATCTTTCAGCTGATGTACAAAGTTTATATGCTTTTTTCATTTTTAAGCCAAAAATACTAAAAAATATAAATTTTTATATAAAATAATCTGTTTTGGAAAAAATGCATAAC
>NW_016221390.1:0-1488 GCF_001687245.7 Rhagoletis zephyria
TTTTGATATAATTTTACTTCATACAAAATAAAAAATACAGTATTTGTACCTACGACTTTAAAACGAAACATTCGCAAAACAAATACGACCGTTGTAAAATATTCACTTTTTTTTACTGAAGAGAACAAACGACATTAAAGAAATAGCGTCAAAAATGCGTATTTTAAAAACTAAAATGAAACATTTTAGAATTTTGTCCTAACAAGTTATAGTGCGATACAATTTTCAACAAGCAAAATAAAACTTGACATTTTTAAAACAAAAACGTTAATTTATTTTCAGTCCATTAGGTATGAAAAATATTTAAAACTAAAATATTTTCCATTAGAATTTAAAAAGCTACCTAGCTACAATGAAAAACGTTCATATGTATGTTTGCATCATTTGTCGGAAAAATTGTGCTCAGATAAATAAATCAATCAATCAATCTTCAGAAAAGGCGTTGAAGTATATACAAACAATACTGCCATTCTAACCCCTAACTGCATATAGGGGACATTGGTGGGCTTCTTTGACTGAAAAAAGCTTTGGTAAGAGTAACTTACAAAAACAAATTCTTATGGGTTATTAAATAATAATTTAAAACTTTCTTAATTTAAATTACAGGATTTGACCAGCGTGAAGCAAAATTAGCAGACCCAGCTTGGAAGTAAGGCAGGAAAATCTGTATGTATGTATATAGTAATATGTAAAATATCTGTATTTCATTTATTAAATGTTGTAACTTATTTATAAGTATAAGTATATCAATATATTTTTGACAATGTATGTACCAAACGACTTGTTGTGACTTAATAAAAGTAGCATTTGAATATCATATTTGAAAAAGCATATTTTTAAAATGAAGAAAAAACATTTTAGGATTTAATTTCAACATGCGCATATTCCATTATAAAACAATCGTTTTTAAAAACGATTTGAAAATGTTCGTATCAAAAACAAAAACACGGATTTTGAAAATTGATTTGAAATTTTTCGTTCTCAAAATTTAAATAAATATTGTAGGTGCNAAGGCATTTGGTATCGCGCTTTTAAACTAAAGCTTTCTTAACACTTTCAGTACAAAAATTCTACTACTGATTCTACAAATTTTAATATACATAAATATGTATACCGGCTAATTTGGATCACTCATTTCAAAAATCGCATCCAAAAATTTTTAGAACTTTAAATTTTACCGTCATCCTGGTTCCTTTAAATTTGTCAGTGATATCCTAGGTGTTTAAAAAAGAAAGTGATCTAAGCTATATTTATTTTTTGCTTTCGCGAAATAAATTTCGAAACTATGAATAACACGAATCCGAACCAAATTCCACGGATATTTGGTAAGTATTTTTCTATAGATTACACTGCTGCCAATTTTACTTTTGTGACAAACNCTCATTTCAAAAATCGCATCCAAAAATTTTTAGAACTTTAAATTTTACCGCCATCCTGGTTCCTTTAAATTTGTCAGTGATATCCTAGGTGTTTAAAAAAGAAAGTGAT
>NW_016221391.1:0-1488 GCF_001687245.7 Rhagoletis zephyria
CTAGAACACGTTACCACTAAAAGCGATTACCGATTTTTTGCTGGGGTATTTACAATGTGGTTTTGAAAGCAGAATAGGTAAGCACTACAAGGAATTGACAACCGGAGTTTTTCTCGACTTATTCGGAGCTTTCAATCATTATTCTAGGGTTTAGATTCAATCTGCGTGATATTACAGGATTATACATTTTTTTAATAACAAGTAANGGATGTGTGCAATTTCATATACTGCAGCGTGTTTTAATTTTGGCAGCAAACTTTCTTCCGAAGAAGTTCGCTCAGCGATTTGATTCTGTTTACACTGTTACAAAGCAAAAGAAATACAATCAAATTCTAACAAATAACACTATCGTTAAAACTTTTCTTAAAGTAATCGATAACCTACAGCTCGATGCTTTGCACATATAAATATTTTGTGTAAAAATATTAACATAATGGTACAATTAAATTATCTTGGTGTAAACTAATGAATATATATAAAGTTTTTTATATTCTTTTGATATAGTTATTGAATACAATTATGGGAAAAAAATCAAAGATCTATTATAGGTTTTTCATTTAGCTTGTTGAAGTTGAAATATTGTATATATTATTCCTTTACGGGGGTAGATGCCTCCACTTTTAAGTGCAATTTATTAATTTAAACTGTCGTGGATTTGAATGTGCAATAGAAAGAGTGTTAAAAATACGCTTGTGGCAGCCAACGGTATAAGGGGACATGCATATGTCAAAAGGGTGGAGGTCATGCAAAGGCTTAGGGAATTACACTTGTGGTCAGCTGATTAAGTTAAGTGACATTTTGACCAGTTTTGGATATTTTTATTTTATTAAAGTCTGGCACATTACATAATCAGCATCATATCGAGCCCTAACCGCCAAAAAGATGTAAGCGATAGTTTTTTTTATTCTATTTTCAATGCATAAATGCATCTAGATACTCTAGGAACATTTCTGAACCAAAAAAAAAAATCTGAAAAAAATTTCGCTTACATCGTTTTGGCGCTCAGGGCTCGATATAAATCCACATTTTAAACTTCGCATAAAAATTATAAAAATTCAACAAACTTTAGCAATTACACCCAGAAGTTTTAAACTTTTGATTTAGAAATTTAACAAAAGTTTTATGTATACAGTTTTATGCCCATTAAATTTTAGTAGGAGAGAGTGAACATTTTTGACGTTGGAAAATCACGTTGATTTTTAGTAATTCATTAAAACGGCCTCAAGCTCAATACAATTTTTTGAATATAATTGTAATTAGACCAAAAAATAAATAAATAAACACTTCCATAAAAAAATAATAAACAATATATAAAGGAAAGGGAAATAGCCAAAGAATGTTAAAGTGTCTCTTCCCTATTCATATTTTCTAAGCTGTACATAGATAAAGAGGCGACAAAATGAAATGTCCAGAGCGGCTTATCATATGAAAAATATAATACGCTTACCAACTCTTTTCTTTAGAACTTGCTGATCTTATTAGGGCATT
>NW_016221392.1:0-1488 GCF_001687245.7 Rhagoletis zephyria
ATTTCAAAGACGAAAATGCGCTGGACAAATGGGTTGTAACAACGGATGCGGATCATCGGGAAGGTAAAAGTATGGCGAAGCTGGAATTAAGTGCAGCTGGAGCTGGGCTTTTCCATGGTGATGTCAATTCGGAGCACGTTAAGGATGGTATAGTGAAACGAACTGGCTACGCGAATATACGGACAAAACGAGTGCGGGTAAGGAATATTCTAAACAACTGGGAGACATGTATATTGAAAGAAAAATATTTATAGCGCTCTTTTAAACGTGAGTCAACATACGACTGGACACAGTATAATACCTTAGTCATGAAAGTGCGTGGAGATGGCCGTAACTACCTAATTAATCTTCATACTGAAGGATACTTCGACCTGCAATGGAATGATGTATATCATTTTGTACTATTTACTCGGGGTGGCCCACATTGGCAAATCGTGAAGGTGATGAAAACGGATCATGCTATTTTCCATATGTATATACATGGTTTACAATATCATTACAGATTCCTTTTTCAAAGTTCTTCCTATCTTCAAAAGGCCGCATTCAGGACAAGCAAGGTCCGATTCGTTTAGATCGTGTCACGCACTTTGGGCTCTCGGTAGGAGCGAAAAACAACATGGATGGTCCCTTTAAATTAGAAATCGAATATATTGGGTTAGAATTCGACCCGAATCGTCGTGAAGAATTTGCCTATGAAATGTACAANTAATTTATATAGAAAAATTTAATTTACAAGTTAACTTGGTTATTCGAGGTAGTCATTTTAATGAAATAAATAAAAACTTGTAATCCACAATTTATTTATGTGTTTTCGAAAGTTTATACACTCCTTAATGGCACCTAAATTTGATACCCCTCGTAGCAACCCTGCCTTTTTGTTTACATTTCAAATTTTTGCATCACATCAAATTTCTTATTTATTTTTGTTTTAAATTTTTTCGCCGTTTTGCTTTCACTCTGCAAAGGAACGATAAATATTTGCGCAACATTACAAACATAAGCGATTTAGTTGTTCCGTGGCAAGTGTCGATTTGAACTGGCTGTTACTGTTTATGATAAAGTGCAGACCACGTGGAACGTTTGACGACGCGACTCGATCTGTGGGAGAAGACACCATGGTAAGTATACTCGCAGTCATATACCTACAGGTTATACAGCTGGGACTTCGCCTAACAGGTGCTCCTTAGGCAAGTGGAGGAAGCATGTAGAGTTTAAGCTATTGCCATGAAATGTGTTTACGCAAACCTTGAAAACTATTTATAAACGACATGTTAACGGCTTTGGAATGTTGAAGGCGGTTTTGAAATCAATAAAGTTAGCTAATAGCTGTGCTGGTGGGGGCCTTTGTGGGCGGCCTTTGCTTTTCACAGTTTTGTTGGCGTATTTCAACGTTAAATTACAAAACTACTTTGAACTGGCTGCATTGAGTATCAAATTTTTTTATTTTTATTTATTTATTTATTTATTTCAGTCTTGGAATACAGAATA
>NW_016221393.1:0-1488 GCF_001687245.7 Rhagoletis zephyria
GGGCGTGGTTATTGTCCGATTTTAAAAATTTTCGGCCATTTAGTATGATTTGCGAAGGCCAACAACTGTGCCAAGTTTGGAAGAAATTGGTGCAGCAAAAATTTATAATATTCTTATTTTTCGTCTGAAAATTTTTGTAAATATCAATTTTGAGTGAATTATCTTCAGTAGTTACTAAAATATCGCAGTTTTCGTATTTCTGAAAATTACCGTTATATGGGAAGTAGGCGTGGTTATTGAGCGATTTTAAAAATTTTCGGCCATTTGGTATGTTATGCGAAGGCCAACAACTGTGCCAAGTTTGGAAGAAATTGGTGCAGCGGTTACCAAGATATACACATGTAACCATAAGTGGGCGTGGCTACGCCCATTTTCCAAAAATTTATAATATTCTTATTTTTCGTCTAAAACTTATTGTAAATATCAATTTTGAGTGAATAATCTCCAGTAGTTACTAAAATATCGCAGTTTTCGTATTTCTGAAAATTACCGTTATATGGGAAGTAGGCGTGGTTATTGAGCGATTTTAAAAATTTTCGGCCATTTGGTATGTTATGCGAAGGCCAACAACTGTGCCAAGTTTGGAAGAAATTGGTGCAGCGGTTACCAAGATATACACATGTAACCATAAGTGGGCGTGGCTACGCCCATTTTCCAAAAATTTATAATATTCTTATTTTTCGTCTAAAAATTATTGTAAATATCAATTTTGAGTGAATTATCTTCAGTAGTTACTAAAATATCGCAGTTTTCGTATTTCTGGAAATTACCGTTATATGGGAAGTGGGTGTGGTTACAGTCCGATTTCGCCAATTTTCAATACCAACCTACCTTGGATTAACAAAAACCTACATACCAAATTTTGTTGAGATATCTCAATTTTTGCTCGAGTTATCGTGTACACGGACAGACGGACAGACAGACATGGCTTAATCGATTTCTCTTTTCATTCTGAGCATTTATGTATACATTTGTCTATATCTATCTCTATTCGTTTTGGCTGTTACCAACAACCGTTATGTGAACAAAATTAATATACTCTTTTGCACAAGTGCGCTCGGGTATAAAAAGATCCATCTCCTGTCGATACAGAGTATGTTATAGAAAATCTCGTCAAAATCCGTTCAGTAGTTTTCGAGATTACCGCGTACAAAGAATCTCGACTTTCCTTTATACTATATACTAGCAGACCCGGCGAACGTCGTCTCGCCCAAAATTTTTATATATTTTATTGAAACTTTTTGGTCCAACATTTTCACCAACAATTCACGTTTACGATTTTCATTGGCACNCGATTTTCATTGGCACATTTGTCTGCTAAGATTAAGGTTTGGTGGTCATTTGCCGCTTTAAATAACCTAAGGAAAGTGTTATATCCGTTCTCCAGTTGTGCGGCATTTCATAGCACGGTTATTCGCAAAGCGATATAAATTTTGCAACAATTGCAACGCAGGAGCGTTCGATATACTCAATGGTTCAACAGGTCGA
>NW_016221394.1:0-1488 GCF_001687245.7 Rhagoletis zephyria
ATGGATTTGAAGGTTTTGTTGGAAGGTCTGGGGATGAACATGTAGAGCACTCAGTTGTAGAATTTGTTAATATCTCAGTTGAACTTTTTGTTGTAACTTCTGTTGAGGGGGTAGTTGAATAGTCAACTAAATTTTCGTCGGAAGTTTCAGCTGAGAAATCTATTGAAGATGCTTCAGAGGTATCTGTAGAAGGTCTTTCCGAAATCTCTGTTGATGATTCTATTGTAATTTCAGTTTCAGTATCAGTTGAGGCAGAAAAGTGCTCAACATCGCCTTTCATTTTGTCGTAAAAAATTCTAAAATTATCACCTATTTCTTCTTCAGCAAAAATCTAAAAATGTTTTATAAAAAAATAAATATTTTGCATCATAAAATGATATACCATTGGCAATAGAATTGCAAATAATGTGGCAAACGCCACTAAAAAGTGAGAAACAATTTTCATAGTTTAAAAATTAACTGTGTTTTAAAAATTTGTACAGCATTTAACTACTTTTTAATTCTAACTTTTTTTCAAACTTCTAATCATTTTATAGGTTTTCCAAAACAAAAATTTGTTTTTTAACCTGCACTTTTAAAGCAATAATTTATTTTTGCAATAATTGTCGTATTAACGACGACAAAGAATAGAAATTTTATTACAGCCTGCATTCTTTTTACATCATTTAATCTTATCAAAATTGTTCTCTATTCTTACCTGTTAAAGAAAAACTTTCTTCATAGATGATCAATGTCAAAGTGTATTTATCAGAGCATTAAAAATGTTGCATTTAT
Organism: Rhagoletis zephyria; assembly: GCF_001687245.7. Lineage (NCBI taxonomy): Eukaryota > Metazoa > Arthropoda > Insecta > Diptera > Tephritidae > Rhagoletis > Rhagoletis zephyria. The sequence continues at coordinate 775 of NW_016221394.1, forward strand.
GATCTATTTGAGAAATGATAAAAGGTAGAAACTGTAAATTAGTGGTGACATAAGGATTTTTGCCGCCCCCACAAAAAAAGCTCAAAATGTGTTTTCAGACTGTTTTTAATGAAATCATTTTTTTTATTGTTTTTTGCCGGAAAAGTTATAAAAATTCTTGACTGGGTTAAGTAAAACTTGACATTTGTCATTTTGTTGAAACTTGTTTTAGCTTTCTTTTAAATCCATTTCTCAGAACTAGCTTAAGTAAAAAATTGTTTTCATTACGACCCATTTGTAGACCAAAGATTGTAAACATGTAGAATAAACAAAAACAAAAACATTGTACTTGCTTTGATAAAAAACAAAACCCAAACAAATAACTGCGTTGAACCTACAAACGATAATTAACCTGGTTGTGTGTAGATCATTAATGAGATCATCATTTTTCGTTAACAAAACAATTTTACAGCTAAAGCAGTACCAAATATTGCCGGAACCAAGGTTATCGCGTTCATAATTTCCCGCTAATTACCCGGTTTTTCTGTTTTACGAGCCAACAAAAAAAATCAAATCAATGCCTTTCTCTACGATGAAAATCTCAAATCACATTACCCGCTAACGATGCAGTAGTACTTAAAGCAAAAGCAATAACCAAGTATTTCAAGGGTACGCCTAAGTTTTGCCTAAGTTCAACATTACCAGTGAGAACCATTGCGGTCATGCGAACGTCGA
>NW_016221395.1:0-1488 GCF_001687245.7 Rhagoletis zephyria
GTGAATATCCCAGTAGCTAATTTCAGGAACTATGAACTGAGCCCGGAGTACCAAAAAATTAAAGGCCTCCAAAAGAGCGCTTATTATTATAGGACTTAGTTCGGTAGGCCTTCTAGAGAAGGGTCTTTTAATGCTGCTTTTTTAATTCGAACAAATATTTGGGGCATATTCGCAGTCGAAATTAAGTCGATTCTAGAGTTAGTTGTACCTTTTTCTACAGTTTTGAGTATAAATACCTCCCGATCTTTTATAGGTTCATATCAAAAATGTCTTAATATACATACTGAAATTCAGTTGTAATGCTGAATAATAATATTATAAATAATATTATATTATAATCTTCTAGATAAATTGTAAATCGGAAAAACCCTTCTGGTAGGCTTACAGGGAGCCCTTTCTCAGCCTTTCTTGGGTAAGCCTTTAAGTATGGGCCCACTTAAAAAGACCACCTAATTATCTTCGGCGATGTACCTTTTGCAAAGTAATTTATATCAGACATATGGAAATGTTGAATAATTTCTCAAAACCGCGGATGTATGTAAATAGGTTTTAAAATAATAATGTTCAGACATACATATGTATGTACATATGAAAACAAATAGCAATGGCAATAGCAATGGCAATACATGTTTATCGCAAGTATCACCAATCACGTTTGTTGGTGATAGATAAGAAATGACGCCACTGCCCTTGTTGAGTAATTGAAAAAATATGTGTTTAGCTGGAGGTTTGCAGAACACGCCATGACAAGGTCTTTGTTTTCATTTGAACTGACTTCATAATATAAGTGATAAGCCCGGGAATGATAAGCCAGCGAGTGCAGCTAAGTTGCCAGTATCCACTCTCAATTTCAAAACAAATTAATCTTTTTTCAGCTTAGCAGTTAATCGGTATGATTAGGAACCGAAAATGCCGTTAAATATCAAGATTTTTATTTGAAGATCATTGCAAAATCGGTATTTTCCCATGTTTGATCAAGAATATTCGTTAAATTTATATTATTTTTTCGAACAAAAATAATTGTTAAATTTGGATTTCTATTTCTTCGATTATTTTGACCATTTTTATTGGAGACTGAGTCCTTACTAAATTTTTTATGATCTACAAAATTATATTAAAAAAAAACGGCAATAAAATGACCGAAACAATAAAATTCAATATACATGGTTAAATTATGAATTTTATTACACAGATCTTAACCGTTACGGCCGTAACGTACCTTTTGCACTAATTTTGAATGCAGAAGAGCTGTTGATTATTTCTTTAAATTTATTATGCTTATGCAAAATAGTGTTAACGATTTCTTTTTTCGCTGTTGCAGATAATAGCATAAATTTTTTCGCATAATACGTTTTAACTTTTCTGTAAAACTACTAATTTTTATGCTGTATTGAGTGATCTTACAATCGAAAAAATGAATGAATTAACTACTTTGTAATGTATCAGTATATTCCTTTTGTAAAATATGTATGCATGCTTATTTATACA
>NW_016221396.1:0-1488 GCF_001687245.7 Rhagoletis zephyria
AGAGTTTACGTCAAATGGGAGCAATGGCGGCTAAGAAGTAGAAGTGAAAGTACCTTTAAATATTCGTATCATGCAATTTATGAAACCTCAAAAAATTTTATCATCCGTCAAAAGTTGTTTATTGAACTAGCTTCTTTTTTGTATCATGGATTGACTTAGTAGCCGAATATTTGTCAACCAGAATACCCAAAATCATGGCCGTCTGAATAACACAAATCACTTATATAGTACGCATGCTTTTTAAAAATATTTGTTTCAACACATTTTGCAATAGGACTGCGCAATTATTAAACTTATTATAACTCATATTAATTGATTAATCGAACAATCCGCTTTTAAGAGCTCGGCGCTAAAAATTAAATAAAAACCTAAAATAAGGCGAGATCAGCTATTTTCACAATTTCTTCAAAATCACCTATAGTGTCTGAGTGATTTACAATTCTGTTGTCATATATTGAGCTATTCAACCTTGATAACAAACTGTTTGATATTGGACATGTTTTGCAGCAGAAACTATTAGCCTTCATATAACACTTTATTCGAACTATTGAATTAGGCTTTCCAATCTCATCCTATTTCGAATCTTATTTCGACAGCTGTGTGGAATATCGACCTATCTCGGCAGCCAGTTCAAAAACGCCATATCTCAAAAAAACTTTTCAAGAACGCCCTATTTCAGAAAAATACCCTATCTCAGAATTTGGTGGAAGAACGCCCTATCTCACTTCAAAATGTATTGAAAATGTGCTGATATAGGACGTTTTTGAATCTTCAGCTGAGATAGGGCGTTTTTGAAGCGAATTCTGAACTAGGGCGTTCTTGAAAAGTTTTTTGGAATAGAGAGTATTCGAGCTGGCTGCCGAGATAGGTCGATCTTCCACTCAGCAGTCGATTTTTTGTTGAATTCATTACGGAAAAAACGCGCTCAACAAAGCATGTGAGTGCCGCAAGGATAATAATATGAATTTACTTATATGTATGTCCAAACATTTTATTGCCTGTTGCGGTTTTCACTCCGTAAGCAATTATCCAAAATTTTTCAGAGTCGGATGGAATGGTTCTGAGAAAAGTTATTCCATGGGAAAGTTAAAAGATTTAAATATTCAGTTTCCGCTGCTTTTCTTTCCTTCAAAGTTAAATAGTGAATTNTTTTTTTTGTGACGATATAATAGATTTTATAATTCCAATGGAAACACAGTACCGAGTTTTTTTGTTGTATGGGGAGTGATGCAGTCTAATGTACATATGTATGTGTATTTTCAACCAAATTAAGATCGTAAACAACTACTGTTTAACTGATTTACTGTATTCACTTTCGACGAATTCAAAGGTACATACAACAGACGAATCTGCAGAAACAGCTTTTGAAGGAATTAATGCGGAAATACAGATTTATTTAAAAATAGCCAATGCCCGCTTACTTCGCGGCGCCTAATATTTAAGAACTTTTGCGTTGGCCAATACAAAAGAGCGTTTAAAAGCAAAAAT
>NW_016221397.1:0-268 GCF_001687245.7 Rhagoletis zephyria
TGCACGTTTTGCTCACATTTGTGTCGTTTTTAGGTGCGACAAAATGATAGCACAATTCGGAAATTTAGTGCAAAATCTGTTCTAATATGCAATTTTCGCGTTAAATTAATATTTTGTGGAAGCCCCTCGGTTCTCTAAAAGCGCAATCATTCGAGACGGAAGCGATTTAAATAAATTCTGAACAATATGTTGATCTAATAACTTCCATCCAGTTCTTAGAACCACTTTTAGTTCCGTTATATTGTCGTATTGCTTATTATTGCGGTAA
>NW_016221397.1:279-463 GCF_001687245.7 Rhagoletis zephyria
GTAAACGGCTCTCGAAAGGCAACTCCAAAGATTTTCAATTATGTTGAGATCAGGAGAGCGCGCAGGCCAGCTCAACACTTGAATATCTTCCATTTCGAAGTACTCTTTCACAACCTTTGCCGTGTGAACGGACGCATTATCTTGTTGGAATATGAAATTCGGGTATGAAATATGCTGAGCAAAG
>NW_016221397.1:533-1488 GCF_001687245.7 Rhagoletis zephyria
CGCCCAAACCATTACACCACCACCACCCATTTGGCGTCTACTCAGGACAACTTCTTCTTTCCTGAGGTCGTGAAAATAGTAAGAAAAACCATCAGGACCATCCAGATTGAATTTCTTTTCGTCGGAGAACACCACCCGGTGCCATTGCTCGTTCCACTGCACATGCTGTCGGGCAAAGTCCAACCGTGACTCTTTGTGCTTCTTTGTCAGTGGGGGTTTTCGCTGGAGTTTTTTGCGCACTAAATGCTCCGACTTCTGTAGAAAACGTTGCACGTTTCGAACGTTTGTTTGCACACCAACCGCCGCTGCAAGCTCGCGACAAGTTGAAAAACTGTTTGAAGCTTTCCTTGAGATCGCCCGTTGGTCTCGCGCACTCAGTGATCTTGGTCGACCTGAACTCTTTTTCGTACCATACTCGTCAGGATTATTCAGAAAATTCATAATAACCTTTCTGCTTCGATTTAAAATTCGGGATATCTCTGAAGTGTTCCTATTTTCTTGGGCAAGTCGGAGAATGATTTCCCTCTCTTCGAAACTAAGTTGAAAACCACGACCCATGGTGTTTTTCGATGAACACTAACACAAACTATTTAAAAACAACACAATTGGTCTTTTCTTGGTCTCTTCGGCTATGAACCACAACATTGAGTTTAATTGTGCTATCATTTTGTCGCGCCTAAAAAAGCCAAAAATGTAAACAAAACATGCACGTGCGATTCAAACGCTCAAAATGTCACTCGAAACTCGTCGAATGTCGTTGTTTGAAACATNTCAAACGCTCAAAATGTCATTCGAAACTCGTCGAATGTCGTTGTTTGAAAGATCCAGAAGTTTCGAAGTGATCGAGTTTGTAGAAAAATAAATATGCCCAAAAATCATGGTGTGCTATCATTTTGTCGCGGACTGTACATCAAAGATCCGATCAATTCCCTGTAACGGACGTCTTCCAAAATTG
>NW_016221399.1:0-1488 GCF_001687245.7 Rhagoletis zephyria
ATATTTAATTATTTTAAGAGAAACCTTCATTTCTTATAAAACAAAGATATAATTTTGTTTTTTATTTTTTCATTTATATTTATTTTATTTTATTTATACTTCAAATGAAAGGTATTTAAATTATCTTTACAACCATATCCACGTTTTGAAAATCTTTTGAATACATCTGTAAGAAACACATTGTCATGCTGTACTCAAATTAAAAAAACCATTTGTACGTATGTTTCCGGAAGCGGGAAAAATTAAATACGCGAGGGCCCCCGGGCACTGCATGAATTTTACGGTCCCCGGACAGTTGAAAGCAATTTGTGTTTCTCATTTGCCCGCAAACGTGCGGGCTCCTTGTTCATGGAATTCTTAAATTGCATAAAGCATAAATGATAATATAAAATATTTTGTTAAAATGTATTAATGAAATTTACTTTCTTGGTTGAACGTTTAGTTTCGGGGAAGAAAATTTGTTTGCGTTTCCGTGCTTTTGTGTAATTTCGGGTGCATTCCAAAACGTCAAAAAACAAAGCATCAGTCTCTTTTATTTCTAAACGTCGGCAGATTGTAATGCCAAATGTGCGCAACGACGGTTAGCTCTTAGTTTTCAACTATGTTGCGCAAGTTGGACTTTTTCTTCTACTGCGGTTTAGATATAAAAGAGACTGACTGATGCTTTGTATTATGACATTTTGGAATGCACCCTTCCTGTCTTTTGTGAGAGCTTCTTGCCCAAGCGAATAAGAACGCCCTTAATATGTACATACATATGTATGTATATGCATAGGCACAGACGCGACCATACACCAATTAGNTGTGAGAGCTTCTTGCCCAAGCGAATAAGAACGCCCTTAATATGTACATATGTATATGCATATGCACAGACGCGACCATACACCAATTAATGTGTATGTTTGTATGTACGTCCATTCATAAGATTGTTGTTAAGTGGCGCTTAATAAGAATGTATGCTCACAATTAGTTCATCAATTACCCTGAATGCCGGCAAGCAATTCTTTCTTGAGTAAATACGAGTATTTACATGCATACATACATATGTACGTACTTAAAAATAGAATCAAATAAAGATTATATTTTGCTATTATACAATGCGTAGGCACAGCCGAAATATATTTAACAAAGTGTAATTGAATTTTACATTGCTGCCATAAGAACTATCCTATAATGTCAAATTGAAAAAAAAATGTTATTACTTTTGAATCGTTGGTTATAGATATCGACACTATATTTAGTACCTTGTCAATTACACTTTGTTAAATACACCTCGGGACAGCGTTCAGAGGCAACCCTTCTCCAGTACATTATTTAATCATGAAATCAAATTTAAAAGAAATACTTTAAGCTTTATGCTAGATGCTTTTGTGTAATTTTAATATTTTGAGAACTTTGAAAGAATGTGTAAGACGGTTTACAGTAATTTCAGCGATTAATTCAGGTAACTAATTTCATCGATCTAGGCGTAACCATGGACCCTAAGCT
>NW_016221400.1:0-109 GCF_001687245.7 Rhagoletis zephyria
AATATACCGCTCATAGTCAATAACAAATAAACTAAGTTTAAAAAAAAACGAATCCATCGGATAGCTCCTATGAGGGTTATATACACAGGACACAAGTATTTTAGATAAA
>NW_016221400.1:217-1488 GCF_001687245.7 Rhagoletis zephyria
CATGCCGCACTATATTGAAGTTAGTGATGCCATAAAAGAAGTCCGTTATGTCAGGATTGAACCACGTCTCTGTCACACAGATAACATCAACAGATGAATCACCAAACACGTCCCTAACGTAATCTAACTTATCAGGTGTCAGGCTCCGAGCATTAAAATTGACTATGTTAAACATCTGTATCGGTTGCACAAAATATTAATTAGTAATTTATGGTTTTCCTCAACGCTGGGGACAGATTTTTCAATATTGTACGAAACCATCATAAGACTTTAAAAACGGGACAGCTGCAAGTAAGTATTGGAAATTCGGGTGAGGGTGAGGGCAATAACAACGCATTAGAAATTTGGTGACAGACAAGCAAGAACTACAGATACGTACGTTGAGAGGGAAAGTAACCTGAGAGGGATTCAACAAAGGCAGTAGAGAATTAAAACTTAGAACTAAAAAAGACGGAAGCATTAGGTAATAGTTAAAAATACACAAATATATAAATAAATAAATCATATTTTAAGTAACTAATTAGAATTTATTTCTTAGCGCTGAGAAGAGCATCNACAACGCATTAGAAATTTGGTGACAGTCAAGCAAGAACTACAGATACATACGTTGAGAGGGAAAGTAACCTGAGAGGGATTCAACAAAGGCAGTAGAGAATTAAAACTTAGAACTAAAAAAGACGGAAGCATTAGGTAATAGTTAAAAATACACAAATATATAAATAAATAAATCATATTTTAAGTAACTAATTAGAATTTATTTCTTAGCGCTGAGAAGAGCATCAACATCTCTTTTGTTGAACACGACTTTTGCCTCTTCGTGTGGCTTCAGCCTAATATAAATTTTCNATCTCTTTTGTTGAGGACGACTTTTGCCTCTTCGTGTGGCTTCAGCCTAATATAAATTTTCCCCCGAATAGAGAAAGCAGACGACAGAAGCTTTTTCCTCTTGCACTCAGTAGCATACACCATAACCTCCCGCGCAGATCTCGTTAAACTCTCATGTACATAGACCTCTCCATAGCCTGGCAGTCCGAGGTCCGAGAATATTAATGTCCTCTTATTTTTTTTGCAAAACCCAGCAATCGATTTGAAGAGCTGACTGCGGTCAAATGCAGTGGCAAGCTTTACCACAACAGGTGTATTGTTGNGCAGATCTCGTTAAACTCTCATGTACATAGACCTCTCCATAGCCTGGCAGTCCGAGGTCCGAGAATATTAATGTCCTCTTATTTTTTTTGCAAAACCCAGCAATCGATTTGAAGAGCTGACTG
>NW_016221401.1:0-1488 GCF_001687245.7 Rhagoletis zephyria
AAGAGTTATGATACACTCTATAGACGAACAATTTATGTTGAATATTTAATATATCTATATACATATATTCCACCGATGGTCGATTCTTTTCATGTATTTCATAATAGTTTCGTTGTTGCGTGCCTACAAGCAGTAAATAAGTACTCGTATTACAAACATACATTTGAATTTGTTTCGATTTGAATATCAGTATCAGTCGCACTTAATAACCATTAATTGATTATCATAAATAAATATAAAAATATGCACGAGCTCATACACATGTACATACATACATGCTTACATATATTTTAGTGCAAAAAAGTAAATCGCACCATTCATACTTTTTACTTCATCCTTATATACTTACTCATCCTTAATCCTCAATAAATTCACTACCATATTTAGGCAATCGCTACTCTTGGTGGCCTGCAACTGAATCACTGTGTTAACGACCATACTACGCATGTGGTGAGTTACGAACCGCGTCGAACGCTGAATCTACTGCGCGGTCTAATACGTGGCCTCTGGATTCTCGATTACAAATGGGTAGTAGACTCACTTATAGCCGGTTGTTGGCTAAATGAGGAAGAATATGAGTTGAGAGTGTTTTCGCGCGCCGTCGAGGTAAATCAAAATTAAGAAGCGAAATGTTTTTAAATGTTTCTTTTTTTAAGTAATTTTAATAAATTTTCATTACATTCATCTACATACATAAAACAGATTTGTCGCACCGAGCGTCAGGCTTTTGGCAATACCTACAAATGTGAACTCTTTACGGATTTAGGTGCCTTTTACATATCGTCGCGTTGTGGTCCCATCTCAAAGGAAAATCTAAAAGAGCTTATTGAATTATGTGGCGGCAAAGTGGTCGATCATCGCAAACGTGCTAAATATATACTCGGCGATCCACACAAATCACTCGAAGATAAAGTCTACGTAACTCCATTTTGGGTATTGGATAGCATTACGCAGATGCAAGTGATGCGTCAACAAAAATATAGCTATGCGTCGAATCAAAATCAAATCATGAAGACGCAACCGCAATTGTTGTCACAGGCAAACGACGACGCAGTGGTTTCAACTTAATTATAGATACATAGTAGCGCAATGTGAAATTAAAATTAAAGCATCACAAAGATTTTGTTGGCATTTTCACAAAAAATTTGTTAAAATATGGAAATTTTTTATGGAGAAATCCACTTAGTAAAATTTAAGAATTATTTAGAACTCATGAACGTTTTCTTTCCATTGCAATTGTAGTAAATAACATTAAAAAAATAATAATAAATTATATAATAGTAAGCTATATCTATTGTTTTTATATTAAAACTTGAGTCAACTTGAACACTTTTAGATCTCTACCATTAAGACCTATAGAATCCAAAAGATCCTTCATGAGTTGTGTATTTAAAGCAAAAAATATAATTCTCTCAGATAGCTATGAGAGAATTATCGATCTAGCTATTGTTAGTGTACGCTACTTACTACTGGTAATATAAAATCAGA
>NW_016221402.1:0-1488 GCF_001687245.7 Rhagoletis zephyria
TGAAATTATGAAAATATATACGGATACACATGTATGTATGTTAATAACCTGTTGAGATGCTTGGCAGTTAGTAGTTTTCTCAAACTATTAGCGCTTAATAATATTTTTTTATTAACTATCGCATAATCATCTTTAGCGTTTCGGTATAAGAAAAATGTTAATACAAATTAAGTAATTATTGAACGCATGACTTTTAATGAAAACAATTCCAATGTAAAAGGGCAAAAACGGCACGAAATTAACGGCAGCGAAACAAGATGCCATGGAAAATAACAGAAACCTCTTACACAAATCTACTTAAGCGTTTGGGTTCAATTAATTTTAACAATTTTTCTCATTAGCTGCATTCAACTTACCCAAGTGTATCTTTTCTTGTGCTTTATTCCTTGTGTTTTCCTTGTGCTTAAGTGAATTCTCTAGTCTTGCATCGCCATCCGTACTTAGCAATGGGGTCAGCAAATAATAATAATCCAATCATATTGTAACATCCGCAGCTACTAAATAGCTGTTTCCTGATTACCCAGCTACAACTGATATGCACGACCACCATTGCAGACGACCAAACGAATATTTTAGATATCCTTGCTATAATCAAATGGTCTGGTATAGTTTTGCCATCTCTCGTTCCCATCGCGTTATCATTTACTTTGCAAGTGACGTCTTATATTAGCGCAAAACCAAGAGACGACATTTTCCCCTCGAAGGCGGTTCACGTGCCGCATTGTTCTTTCAGAGAGAGGTGTTGTAGCAGCAGTGGCGAAGCGTTTTTCAAGAGACATCAGCTAAGGCTATTAAAACGGTTGCTCAAGCAGCTGCAGCCCAATCAGGGCTGCCAACTCTCCTTAGCTATGAGGTGCCATATTGAGGATAAAAAAGTGCAAAAAAATAAAAAAGCCAAAAATGGTGCCATCCTTTTTAATCCTTTAATTAACAATAAAATAATAAACAGGTTTCTGAACAGATTTGAGAAAGAGAAGTATACATAAAGGATTTCACAAAAATTTATTGAAATATTACTCTTTTTGAAAAGTGCCATTTTGGCACTAAAGGTCTAACTGACAAATTAAGTGCCATTCGATGTAAAATAGGGCCAAAAATGGCACGGAAAGTTGGCAGCCCTAAGCCCAACGCAGCTACTTAACCCTTTGTCTACCACGGAAAAAACTAGCACTTCTTACAATTTGCGTCCATTGGACCCCTATGCAAGTAATAATGTAGGTCTAGCGGACCCGGGCTGGTAGTTCTCGCTAGATTTATAGTAGCAATAAGAATTGTTAAAAAAGGAAAAGTCCAGCGCCATCGTCTTGGTCTGCAGGCTGTACCGGAGACACAAATTTAAACGTCGAATACGTGGTATGGTTAAGAGCAAATCCAACACAAAAACGAAAGCACACACTAAGAAAAAAAATATCGATAACAAAAGCGATAAAAATATCGATAGCACAATCGATAATAATATGGATAGCAAAGTCGACAGCAAAATCGATA
>NW_016221403.1:0-1488 GCF_001687245.7 Rhagoletis zephyria
AGTGTGTGCAAAGCAGTTTTGTAAATTGAAGAGTTATCATTTGCATTTACATGCGCATAGGGAATTAAATTGTAATATGTTTAAATGTTTGTTTCCGTAATGCAAGAAAAAATTTTCAAGCTATAATGCTTATGAAGTGCATTTTTCTAGAAATTATTCCGAAAAAGACGATGTGGTTAAATGTGTAACTTCTATGAACAGCAAATATAATTGTTCGGTGGAATCTTGTGCATTTTTTGCATCAAGCATAAGTGAGGTGTATTACCATATTTTAAAGCATTTTGCTTGCTGTGATAAGCTTAATTGTCCAATACTTTCGTGGTTTGAACCATTTACTAATGCAGGCTCATTTCGATCACATTTTTTTCGTAAGCATAAGCAACGGAATAACTCCTCTTTGGAGAAGGAAATGTATGAAAATATAGCAGAGCTATCTTTAAATACAAATAGTTTCGAAGAGGTTAAAAATAGTATTTGCACTAAATCTACCAGCATCAATAGCTTCACAAACGTCTTGACAAAGTTAAAATGCAAATATAACATTTCAGATATTTGCCTCGAATTTTTGTTTAAAGAGCTCTTGGATATAATTACTATTGATAAAAATTCACAAATATTGAAAGTAAATCATATTTTTGATGACGTTGTTCAGTTGTTGATTTAAGAAACATTATGTCAAGGCGCAAACAAAACAATTGATTTTCAAAAAGTTATTACTTCGTTTCTCCGAAAGAAATTTTTTTAGGTGTGGATAATTACCACAAAGAATGCGTTTATCATTATATACCCCTACTAGAGACTTTGAAAAGTTTGCTTAGTGATGAAAAATATTTTGAAGTGTTTTGTAAAATGAAAAGTTGTAAAAAAAAAATTTATTCGGATTACAATGACGGTATCGTGTATAAAAACCAAAGTTTTTTTAATTCCGGTGAAAAACGCATTGAGCTCTTAATTTTTCAAGATGCATTTGAGCAAAAAGAAGCACAAACTGATTGGATTTTATTTTATGATAGGAAATATTGATGTGAAGTATAGGTCTGTGGTACAAAACATTCAACTAATTTTATTATGCAACGAAACCCATATAAAAAATTTCGGCTTAGNGATTTTATTTTATGATACGAAATATTGATGTGAAGTATAGGTCTGTGGTACAAAACATTCAACTAATTTTATTATGCAACTAAAACCATATAAAAAATTTCGGCTTAAAAATTATTTTAAACCCATTACTTAGTGACCTGAAAATATTGGAGACAGAAGGTCTAACTTTTCTGAATAAAAAACCGGCATTCAAGAACACCTATTTGGAACTGTGTTTGCAGTAATTGGCGACAAGTTAGGTTCCCACCAAATTGGTGGTTTCAACCAAAATTTCAGTTTTTCACAATATATTTGCAGATATTGTTTCTTTGAGCCAGAGAAAAAACATCGAAGTCTGCGAAATAAGAAATAAAAATAATTATAACCAGCAGCTTTTGGAAGACA
>NW_016221404.1:0-1488 GCF_001687245.7 Rhagoletis zephyria
GGAGAGGAAACTGGTTACCTCTCTTTATATGCGTAAATTTAAACGAAAAATTTTTAGAGGAAATTTTAAACATATAATGTGTAAACTGTGAAAATGTGAACAATAAATGTTTAAAACTCAAAAAACAAATTCGAAATTTGTTCTACGCCACACATATGATAAGTAAAAGTAAGCAAGCAGTGTTTAAATTTGCATTCATTAAGAGAGGAAACTGGTTACCTATCNGGAAACTGGTTACCTATCTTAATATGCGCAAATTTAAACAACAATTTTTTAGAGTGAATTTGTATGGATGTTCCCGTACTTTTCTTCACTGTCAATATAAATAAAGATATTCAGTCTAAAACAAAGGCTGGATGTTTTTATGTTTTTTGGTATGGCGCAGCAGGTGAAGTAATAAAGCTTTATTTTCAGTCATTCGGCCATCATATAGGCCAGTATGAAGCTCTCAAAAAAAGCAAAAGCTCCATATAAAATGACGAACAAGTAATTTCTAAGAAATTTTCTTGAGTCAAATTTCTTTAAGGCAGTACGCAGTTCTTAAGAAATTTGCTACGCTTTCTACTAAAGTTTCGAAAGTTTTTTTTTTTTTTTTGAAAAAAAGCACAAGGCAACCCAAATATATGCCCGTTCCATTATTTCTTGAGGAAAGAGTGAGGCAACAGGATGTGAAGTATCAGATGTCAAAATTCCTTGGACACACATACACGAAATAATCGCAATTTTTTTTCTTGTGCGTTTTCTTGAGAGCTGCATACTGGCCTTATGCAAAATTTGAAAGGCAAATAAAATGCGGTGAGTTTTTCGGAAGGGAAGTGTACACAATTTTGACAGTTAAAACTTATTCTCACTTTTATTGAATCGCAAAATGAAGATCTTACACAATTTTCAGCGTCCAAACGAAAACTAACCGTTAGAGCCCCTGGTATAGTTACACCAGGTTCGATATTATTAACTGCTTGAAACGTATTTTTTTTATTGGAAGTTGCAAGCATCATTTCAAGTTTTGTTTTTTTGTTATGAAGTCATGACCGGAAATTAAAATAAAACTATTAACGGTAGCTTTTATTTAGAAAAGCGCAAAGCAACAGAAGTTTAAAGTTTTTTTTAACCTAAAGGTGAAACAAATAAATTTCAATGAGGTTGTTCACACTTGCCTGATCATCAGGTTAGCGGGTTAAAAATTATTATTGCGAAGTGCATTTTAACATTAAGAAGCAAACCCCGAATTGGAGAAATCGTTTGAGCGGCAAACATTCATTTATTGCAATCAAAGATGATATATTAATAACCTAGGATACAATTTTTAAACTATTTAGGGGTTTCCTTAAAGTGGAAAAAGCCATGAAAAATTTCGAAAAACTCAAAACTTTTATTGCGAGGTCAAGATTTGTATAAAATGAAAAAAAAAACTGGTTTGTTCGATAAAAAAATCCGATGTATTCGATATTAGAAAAAACACGATTTCAAAAAAACGCCTATATTTAG
>NW_016221406.1:0-1488 GCF_001687245.7 Rhagoletis zephyria
TTGCCCTTTTGCAATTTTTCTGCTCACCTATACCTTCGCTCGATGGTGCGTTTAATGCAAAGCATACGATCGGTGGCGTTCAATAGATACTTACATATGTACATACAACATACATAAATACATAAATATTTACATGTATGTTTGTATGTAGTAGCAGTAGCTATAGTAGGAGCCTAATACCAAGCATTTTAGTAATGATCGCACCACAATGACAATTATAGTTGAAGAAATACTGACCACGACTGACTTGCGCCTTTACAGTGACGCGACTCATATAGAAATTTAAAGCTATAAAGGCACGACGAGCAACTAGGTGTGGCAATGCGCTAACGAATGTGAGCAATACGAGTCTTGTGAAAGAGTGAAAAAGTGCTAAGTCCTGTTTTTTTTCAAATTTTACAGGAGATAATACAAACCTTTCAAACTCATTTTCCGCAAGTATATGTTTTGCAAAAAATTATATACAATTTTCACATACTCTAAGATAGAAGAACTCCAAAAAAAATCTAATAGCGCAATGTTGATGAATAGTTTTTGCTTGCTTTGGGACTCATCACGTTTCTGGGACTATTTTGGACTTAGCAAATTTGCGTATCGTTGAATAGAAAGAGTTAAAAGTAAAATATATAGTTCGATGTCTTCATTTCATTAATTTCAATTGTTCTTGCTTCTTGCGTCAAAATAGATTTTTTTTAAAGAAAAAATAGACTTGGCAGCTTTTCTCCCTAAGCTAGCAATATATATGTATGTATGTATGGACATTAGGGTGCTCCAAAAAGGCATGTGAAAAAGTTAACTCGGAAAAAATACCCAAATTTTTTATTTTGAAATCAAAAAATATTTAGAGGTCGCTCAAAGTTTTCCCCATTTATTTTATATGTATGAAAAAAAAACACTTTTCAGATAAATGGTATAGAATTCTAAAAATCAATATTTTTCGATCGGAAACCTCTGTTTCTCTGCAGAAGATTACCAATAACAATACCCAATTGTTTATTTAATCATTTTTCCATAGTAATTATAATTTATAGGTCAGCCAAAACCCCCAAAAATTGCAATGCGCGAACCAATAAAAAGTTGTTAGTTTTAAAATGTGGTTAAATAAAAAATTGGGTATTATTATTGAAAGTCTCCTGACGAAAACCAGAATTTTCCAATCGAAAAATATTGATTTTCAAGAATTCTATGCCATTTCTTCGATTTTTTTGCCATATAAAATAACTCAAAACCTCTAAATATTTTTGATTTCAAAATAAAAAAATAGGGATATACTTTTTTCAATATAGAACAATCATAGCGGTGAGAACATTAAGATTCCCACTTTACTTATTTTTGACCACCCTAATCTACATATATTGTTATAATCATTGGTACTACTCGTCTAAGTATCAGTTTCAGGGGATTATTTTGCTGATAGGTTGACCGAATGGATTGACTTTAGCTGAATGCAACAATACATGAGTACATAAATGTGAGTAGAATATAAAT
>NW_016221407.1:0-1052 GCF_001687245.7 Rhagoletis zephyria
TGCCTGACCAAACGGCTGAACCGATTTCAATTCTGTAAAAAGTACATTTATGGACCTTCTGCGAGGAAGGTTTTTCGATTTAAAAAAATTCAAAACTTTTTGTTGTTGTTGCCAAAAAAATTAAGAAAGCTGAGATGTCACAATTTCACAATTCCATAGAGTTTTCTCTATATTGTATTTCACTAAACTACTAAACGGCTGGACCGGTTGGTTCATATTTGGAAAATATATCAGAACCTTTAAGGGAAATATTTCGATTTAAAATTTAATCGCTAGGTGGCACTGGGGTCAGGATATTCTTCCTATACAGTGGGAAAATGATGGATATCTACACATACATATACATATGTATATGTGTCACAAAAAAGGTTGAAACCGCTTTTTTGAGGGCACCAATATATCTCTTAAACCAACTATGCTGGGGAGCTGAAACTTGGCATGGATGTATAAACTGTAAATACCTTACTTATGGCGAAAACTAGTAGCTTTTCGAAAAAGGGGCGTGGTACCTCCCATACAGACTCAACATTCTCCTATCGCTTATCTCTGGAAGCGCTTCTGCTAACATCCTGAAATTTCACATAGCTATATATTTTATCAGTGTACTTATGGCAAAAAGTAGCAGATCTTGCAAAAGGGGGCGTGGCACCTCTCATACAAACTTAACTTCTCAAATCGCCTATCTCTGGAACCGCCTTATGCTAACCTCCTAAATATAGTAGATAGGAAAGCATCATTCGACTAAGGGCCGTTTTCTGTAGTAACCTTTAACTTTAACGCTCACTTTATGTTTAAAGGTTGTATTAAAAATAAAGCTATATCTAAAGTTAAGCATACCTATCATCGGTTTTTGACGTATTTATGTTTGTTGGTTGTAAACCAATATAAAGCCGGTAATGAAGTGCTTTACTTTAGACACGGTCATACATTTTAATGCAATCTTAAAATATAAAGTGAGCTTTAAAGTTACAGGATACTTGAGAAAACGGCCATAAAAACCATTTTCTCCAAGATTTCAAAATCGCATTGAGCAATTGTTATTTTCTAAATTT
>NW_016221407.1:1211-1488 GCF_001687245.7 Rhagoletis zephyria
CTCGCAACCAACCAACCGCCGCTAAAGAAGTTTCACTGCAAAAAGTTATTCAAATTTAATTCGTTGGCAACTCTGATTTCGAAATTGATCAGTGTTGTGCGATTAACTGTGCGAATAGACGCCAGATCATTGGAAAATTGCAAATACCTAGTCATGGGCACAACGCAATTGCAATGGAAGATACGCTTTCTGCCGACTACAAAACCATCATCAGAACAGATTATGTCACACCGGAAGTGGGATGAGTATGTTGGTGTAGATAAGTATGTTGAAGCCT
>NW_016221408.1:0-1488 GCF_001687245.7 Rhagoletis zephyria
TTGCTTTTGTGATGTTATGCTTAGAGTGAGAGTGACATTGAGTTGAAATAAAAAAAAAGGTTCGTTAAAATTTTAATTTCATTTCAGATCTAAACACTATACATATACAAACGCAAAGTACATATATATTTATTGGCCGCTGGCCAGGCGAATTCCCGCGGTGTTGAGCGTTGCAATACTTTCTGCGTTCCAACGATAACAATAATAATGATAATCGAGATAATAAAATTAGGATGACATATTTTCCAACGTCAAAAATATATGCACGTTTCTGCATAGCCTCTTTTTTACACTGTACATATATTCATTATGGTGGTCCATTTCACTGCTGTGAAGTTTTAGGTCTTTGGCTTTTGATTATAAAATTTATTGAAGTGGAAAAAAAATTAAAATTTTTTAAACATTTTTGGTTAGNCAATTTTATTTATTACATAGACAATCGATATCAAGAAAAATTTCGTGCAGTGTTCAGTTTTGTCTCTTTTTATGCTAGCTTGGTTTATTTTGGTATAAGTCAAAGCTGCAAACCACCTTAATGAGTATACTCAGATCTATGTGTGTACTTGGGTTCGCATCAGCATATTACCGTTTAAAAATATTTGTCACCGAAATGCATTTTTTCACCATTATTTGTGGGCGAAAATGTTTGAAATATTATTTTGCTTCGCTGTGAAATTCCAAGCCACATACATTTTTGCATATTGCAGAGGCGTTGCTTAGTTGTTTTTATATATGTATGTATATATTTTTTTTTTCTTTGAATTCGAAAAATGGAGGAGGACAATAAATGATATTAATTTTTGCGACAATTTAAGACTAAATTATTTATAAATCATGTCAAGTCGAATTACATATTCTGCTGATGTTTTCAAATTTATGTGCGAACATACAAAAAAATTGATATTGAATTTTATTCCAATGCATTTTTAAAACTAATAATAATCAAAATTAATAAAAAAGAATGCCTAGTTGATAAGATTTATGCTTAAAAATTTTTAAATTAAAAATATTCCATTTTACCAAGAGGCAACCGAGTAAAATGCGAGAGAAATAATCTGGTTTATACTTAAACGATGCTAAAAATAATACCTTCACATTCTATTTAAAATAAAATCCGTCCAAATTTAAAATTTTTTGCTAAAATTTTCCTAATCAATCATGACATCCACGTGTCAGCATCAACATTGACTTTAAAAATGCCAATCAAGTAACGTTGCTGCTGGTGACCTTTTACTGCAGATGTACCAGCAACCCGACAAGCAACTATAGCTAATATACATATCCATATAGTACATGCATACATACATACTTCCCATATTCTGCAAATGTCGACTGTGTAGACCAGCTGGAGCTCTTCCGTTGGCTAACCACTCAGCAAAAGTGTTTTGCAATAAATCTTCATTGAGGGTAAACTCAATATTATGTGATGACATTTGTACATATACATACATACATATAACGGGTGATTTTTTTGAGGTTAGGATTTTC
>NW_016221409.1:0-1488 GCF_001687245.7 Rhagoletis zephyria
AAATGATTTCTTGCTATGGCACCACTTTACTACTTTTGTTACTTGCCGTCGTGCGGTGTTTGTGAAGAGCTAGAGAAGAGGTGTANATCGTCGGATGTCGTGGCCGTCGCCGTCTCCTACCGGAAACGCGGCGTCATGCAAGCCACATTAATGCTTTCGCGCGCTTGCGGCTTAACTACTGAACTACATACTCTACTAGTGCGTGAAAAATAAAAGGAGTGTGATGCGCCGCCGCGTAGGTGGCAAACGAGAAGAGATTGCAGAAGATGGCAGGGTATTACCCCATCAAGTTGAGCTTGCAACATTCTAACAGGCGAAATTTCGCTTGCGTGTTGTAGTCGCCGGATGTGGGACATGGACACACTCTTCTTAAGTGGTTTATCATTGGCATGCACCACGACTTTGCTTGCCACGCGTCGACACGTGCGCATCCCATGCTGTTGTCGTTTGTGACTGCCGTTTGAAAGAGTGTGTAGTGCAAATGAGCGACGAGTAGGCAGGCGTGGATTTCCTAGTTAGTGCAAAAGTTTTCAAAAATTTTCTTTGAGGCTATGGTTTCCATACTCTATAGTAATGATTAAGTTATGTATTTAAAATGCGAAAATGCAAAGACTTCGAAATTGAGTTATATTTTTGAAAACTCCTGGCCTGGCTGAATTTGAAATTTAAATGCACGACCGCCGCCGCCTATTCCAATGTTTTTATAGCCTTATATAATACTCAAAATGTGGCAGCTATTTTATGGCTTTCATATAATTTCATTTCGCATTCTGCACACTAAGTACTTCCTTCCACACTCAGCGCCACTCATAAACTCGTTTAGACGCTTTTTCTTTCACCCCTTTTTTTCGCTTATCGCCAATCTGCACTTAAGTCCACTATTAATTTGACGTCTTCCTGCGACTGGCTGCCAGTGGTTTCTGTTGACTTAATTTCGACGATTGTGTGTTTTATTACAATTTCCTCTTTTTATGCTCTCATTTGTGAGTCGCTTGCAGCAGTATGCACACTCACTCCCCCAACCCTGCATCGCTTTCCCATTCTGTTACGTTGTTGTTGTTGTTGCACCAATGTGCTTTTTCTTTCTGTGTGTTTTTTTTTTTGTGTTTCTGTGCAGCCGTCGTCGTCGTCGTCGTTGGTCGTGCCAGCAGTCGGGCAGCAACTGCAACTGCACGCCCAACGGGCATGTTGAAAAGCAATAAAATTGCCAACATTCGCACTGCTCGCCATTGTAGCTTATAGTAAATGTGCAATCTCCGGCAAATAGTATGTGCCCAGAAGCATTAATGTGCGTGCTCATACTTGGCCGCCGCCGCCGCCGCCGCCGCCGCCACTAGCCAGCCAGCACTACTTACATACATATGTACCATGTGGTAGCATGTGTTGCGCAGTGGGGTGGTGATGAAGCTGGAGTTGTGCACTGAACACGCTTTATGACATCCGTCGTTCGTATTTAATTAAGATTGCGAATATGCCATTGCACACAGT
>NW_016221410.1:0-1488 GCF_001687245.7 Rhagoletis zephyria
TAATAATTGAATAATTTATATTAAAAATATTTTCGAGCTTATAAATGATTATTTTTCGATTTTAAGAGAATTTCCCAAGTACTTCAGTAAATACAGACTTATTATATCAAATCAAAAATCATAGATTTGTGTACTTGTTTTTAGTATGTATATATATATATGTATTGCATGTACAGGCTTACATGCTCCAGTCGACAATTATTCAATCGTTTTGTACGAATTGATTATTTAAAAAATCTTAAAATTTTTAAGAATATTTAGCATGTATTTATGTATAATTTATACATTATCATGGCCAAATAAATGCACAAAATTAATACCAGTTTTAATCAATGTTGTTTACTTGTTATCAAACTCTATGTACCTACTTATGTATGTAGTGAATAAAAAAGTACTCAATTAATTTGGATGTCACTAAATACCGAGTATGACATACTTTGGGCAAATATATTTCAATAATTTCATAGGAATAAATAATGAGTATAAAAGTATTTAGCTGCTTTTGCTTAATTAAATACCGGCTTCACTAAATACAGATACAATAGTACTTAGAATTTATAGCTCCGCAAAATATTGTATACAAACCAGATCCCGAGAAGTACTGAAAATTTGGAAACCCTGATAAAATCTGGAATATCCCGAAAGATACCAAAAAATATGAAACCAAGAACCCCGAAAAATCAAAAAAAAAAATAACAAAGGCCGTAAAAGTCACAAAATAAAATAAAACTTAAAAACTTAAATTTGAAAACAAAAACTTTGTAATGACATTGATCATAAGTTGACATTTCATAAGTGTTTATTTTTCATGGAGAATCCGGAATTCTTTTGTATCCTTAAAAATGTATTTTCTACACTGATTGTTGCTTGATAAAACTCTACGATATGTACGTTTTGCTGTCCCTTTTTTTCATGGAAAACTGAGATGTACTGCTATCACCATTTTAGAAACTGGCCACCTTAGTGTAAGTATACCCACACACACATATGCATACATCTAGAATCTAGAACACACATAATTGCTGTGTTTCCGTGGGCAATGATCGCGATCGAGATCCGGATAAAAAATTTGCACGCAAATGCAACAACAACGGTATGATCCTGATAGAGATCTGGTTCAATTTATGATCCGGTCTTTTTGGTTTGTATCACTGATAATATGGCAGTACGGTTTGTATAAAAAAAACTGTCAAACAGTAAATTTTCTTAGTATTACATTTTTCGATAGGACATGGGTCAAGTAGCCCTGGTTCAGATACTATAGGGTATCCAAAGATTTAAATCCTTCTAGAATTGCAACATCATCGGCATACCTACAGCTTTTATAGAAATCTGAATTCAGATGCTTAGTAAGGCCTTATCTAATACATCTTTTAAGTTCTCGTACTTCTTAGTGATCTGAATAGTATCGAGTATGGAAAAGTATGTTTTTAATACTATTGAGCAATTTGAGTATTCGATGAGTATTGACAAAATTATGTCGATACT
>NW_016221411.1:0-1488 GCF_001687245.7 Rhagoletis zephyria
GTATACTCCCAAGGGAGTACTCACCGAGCAATCGTACGATGCTCCCAAGCTCTACTGGGTATTTTATTTTTTTTTGAAAATACACGTATTTTCTCCACCATAGCAGTTAAAAAATACAAAAATAGACAGTTGGAGGAGAAGAACATAAAATTTTCATACAAAGTATATAACTAAAAAAAATACAGTATTTTGCTTATTAAATCTATACTTAAGGAGTATGCATGTGAGCCGCATTTCGAATCTCCTAGAAAGTGCGCTGAACTAAGTCGCTTAATGGTGCAACCAGAGAGAAGTTAGTGTAAGTCGAGAAAGGTCTAGTTTTCTAATTTTCAACAGCAAAAGGGAAAGGCGTAAAATTATTCGAACATTTCTTCAAGGCGTCAAGCTACAATGCTCTAATAAGTGTTAAATATCTAGGTATAACCTTAGAATACAAGCTTTCATAGAACCCACACCTCGATAAAGCTGTTCAAAAGTCCATTCTTATGCATAACGCTCTTGCAAACTGAAAATAAGCAGCGGTAAAATCCCCACAGTCTAAGCTAATGAAAATCTGAAAGGCATTCCTGCGTGAGAATCGCCGGCGCGATGAAAACTGTTCACATCTCGGCACTCGGGACTCTATTAAGCACAACTCCTTTGTACATCGCAGTCAAGAACAAAATCTTTTATTTGCCGAAAATTACATCTTACGAAAAAAAGCGAAGGATAACAAGTTAATAAACCTTTCCACTTCAGTTGTAATAGACCAGCAGGTACAGAAATCTATGTATGGGTAATCTGTGAGGATATCTGAATTGCAAGGAACAATTTTGACCACAACTTAGAGTTTTCTTCACAGATAGATTCAACTCAGAATCAGAAAGATCTAAATCTCGAAATGAAAGTCTTATTGAGATGGCTTCAAGACCGAAAAGGTTATCACTGCAGGGATGTAGAGACTACAACCCATGAGGCTCCTATTTATCGGCATAGAGAAAGACAAGTTTATGTTCTAGGTAGAAGTCTACGCCACGGAAGTCTGAGACAGTGGTTTAACAGAAAACACACATCTTCAACTATATTCCCAGAAACAGCAGCGTTGGCTTCTTCATCTTAGGAGCATATTAAGTAACTTCCGAGATGTTGTTATACTGCTTTAGCCTATTAATAGGCATCTTCTACCTGATTTTCGAACTTGGTCACAGTGGCTACATGCACAATAAGGCGAATGATATTATGGCCAGGAAAAAGAAGCCCTGAACTCCAAATCAGTTTGGCATGGAGCTCTGTAAAGCGAAACTTCAGCCAGTCCAAAGCCTTTGCTCGAGCAATATTTCATAATTAGTTGCATTAAAATGGAATTAACCTCAGTAATCATGACACTAGAATATTCTCTGGCTTTCTTGCTGGTTATATTTAGAAGGTTGAAGCACTTTTCAAATAAAAGGTTTAGGACGGAAAAACAGAACATAGCAGAGCATAAAATGATGGTGGGGCGATAACTTA
>NW_016221412.1:0-1488 GCF_001687245.7 Rhagoletis zephyria
TTTCGTATCGTTTTCGATCCGTGAACGGATGTCACGATTCGAGCCCAGATTTTGCTAATTTAGGAGCACGTAAAATTCGAACCAATATTGAGCATTTGAAGGACAAAAATTAAAAAAAAAAAATTTGCAATTTTTTTTGTTACTATAATGCTCGATTACCGCTCGAATGATTTTGTTTTTGTTTTCTTTAATCAAAAATTCAGGTGTTTTGTTTATGTTTGGTATATGGGAAGTATTGGTTGATAAGTATTTTTATTTTATTCAAATTAATGGTCATAAATGATATTCCATACAAAATCACTTCGTCATCATTTTGCAAACACGTGCTTGCGCTGGAAGTGAGAGAAGGAGAGAAAAAGTATGTGTGTAGGTATTTCGGATTTGGAGCAACAGATGGCGCAATATTATAACCTAATCGCAGCATATGTGTGTAAATACATACATCCATGTGTACCTACATATGTTGATTGCAGTTAATGTGGATCTGTTCTTCTTTTAGTAATTTATGTATGTATGTACGTACATATGAATGCTTAATACGCGAAAACTTTTTCGTCATATCAAATCTGTACCGTTCGTTCAGTTTTACAAAATGAGGTATTAAAGGGCTTGGCCTGCGGATGTGTAATGACTACTTATTTTTTCAAAATGAGTTGCCACCTGATAAAAAAGTGATATTCAAATTATTTTTAAGTTAAATCAATTATTACACTATGAGTATCGATCGAATTTGTTTTGTAAAGGCTTTATTTCTTAAATATATGTAGTAGGGTTGCCACCTGTTTCAAAAATTAAGTTCGACTTAACACTAGAGTGCACGCGCTCCTTTTTTACCTCAATGTTACAAAAACTGATAGTTCTTGGAATAATATTGGTTTGAGAAGAAAATTTAAGACATTGAAGAAGTAAAATTATTCCTATTTTTTCTGTTACATAACTAAATGATTATTTTTTGCGAATTCCTAGCTCCTATGAAAAAATTTAAGTTTGTGATCTTAAACGTGATAGGTTTAACTACATTTTTTAATTTAAAGTTTCATTTAATTAATATCTAGAAAAAATTTATTGATATTTTGAAATGATCTACTATAGTAGGCAGCACACTGAGAAATAAACGCGTTGTAAAAATAATTTTTGACGTAGAATACGTCTTACCTTAAGGTATGGGGGCTATGTTCAAATGTTGTAGTTGTAATTTTTAGAGCTTCACAAAAACGCTTATTGCACGAGAACTAATAAAGCGATTTCAAAGAAAAGTGTGGCGTTTCAAAGATAAAATTCCAAACCTGTCGACAGATTCATTTTTGTAAATAACCAATTCGGTTTCTGTCGTAAAAACAACGGTAAACATTGCCTTATTTTGGGGTCAATTTTGAGCCTTTAAAGTGCTCTAGCAGCTTATTGTTGGCATATATAACTTTCATTTTCGGGAGCAGGGGGTTGGAGCAGTAGAAATATTATCGGGTACAAATTTTATATAAATTTAAC
>NW_016221413.1:0-1488 GCF_001687245.7 Rhagoletis zephyria
TGATTTATATAGTTTTTGTTAAAGCGTGACGCATATTTTTATAAAAAAATATCAAAAATATTTTAGCTAGAAAAACATTGTAAATATAAAAAACGAAACACCATTCACCGATTTTCGACCACCACTGTATGCATGTATGTACATGTAATCAAGAAATTTATGTAAATGTAATGTAAAATTTATGGAAATGCTAAGATTGAGATGAGGAAGAATCGGTTTTTCAAACATTCCTGTAAATTATTTGCGATAATTCGTCCATACACGTAGAAAAACGAATAGAACTAAGTACATATAACATAAATACATAGTATGTAATATTAAAAATTAAACANGTAACCTGAAATGCAAAAATCGTAACAACATCGCAACTGAAATGGAAAAAGTCGTAACCAATATTTGTTTTTTTTTTTAAAAGTGGTGTGGGGAGTTGTAATTTGATAAAATCCATCATATACCTAAATCAATGTGGATTTTGGATTTTTTATTAGTTATGACTTTTTGCATTTCAGCGATGATGCTTGTTACGTCTTTTTGCATTTGAGGTGACGATTTGTAGGAATCATGGAATTAAATTTTTTTTGCCGACTTGGGCAGCGAATTAAATAAAATTTAATACGTCTAAAACTGTCGAAATGGCGTATGAGCAGCTTACGTTTTTACTACATACATTTGCATGCGATAAATTTGGCCTAAAGCTAAGAAAGTTAGATTGGCTTGTGAACTGTACTCAGCTGCCAAAAACCCGACAGGGTCCTACCACATTTACCTATGGAGAACCGCGTCAAACTCAAATATATAGCTTGTTTATACACGGGATCCCGCGCCATTTTTTCGGGATCAGAAATGAGGGATTACACATGCGGGATGCGCGGGATTTGCAGGACTATACATTTTTTATCATTTTATAGCCCAGTAGATAATTTCAGGAGTTGAAAGCCCTTCCGAAAGGTCTTCCTGAGAGTCAAGAGCCCTTCCACTCTCCATTCCTTTCTCCTTTCTCTTTTGTATGGACTGTCATCAATTGAAGGGCTTCTTCTTTCGCTACCCATGGAAGGCCTTCCAGAAGGGCTTTTATAGAACGTACTTCAGAAGGCCTTTTGGAGAAGTTCATTGTGTTTAGCAAGGTGTTTCAAAGTTAGAAGCAAATCCTGACATGATCGAGCAAAACGGACTTCAGATTCGTGTTCAGCAACCCCAAAAACACAGACACCACCTAATCTGGTTTTACTAACCTTTCATCGATTTTGTTTTGTGGTCCTGCGTAATTAATTAAAATTTGAAAACTAGCTTAAACTTTGTTCACTTACCGATTTATGAACACATTATAAAAGTGTAGAACAGTCCGTTCCTATCGATAACTAAGTGCGCCAGCAGAACATTTGATTTTTTTAAAGCTTCCTTTCAGATGATAAATTTTGAATACTCATAACTCTGATTCTATGCTTCTGATAAATAATTTGTCTTTGTATTCTTACATAATAATAATAA
>NW_016221414.1:0-1488 GCF_001687245.7 Rhagoletis zephyria
TTTTCACGTCTACACACTTTTCAGGCAATGCTGGTTTTTTCAACTGTCAAGTGTAGGGATGCAAACGATGCATCGATATTTTTGAATCATCGATAATATCGGTTCAAAATTCGATGTTTACAATTTCCCAAANTGAATTATGCTCTTAAAATTTTTTGACTGGCCATGCATTTTAATATTTATTCTTTTAAAAGGAACATTCCGAAATTCCGAGTTTACTTTTATCTTTCGATATTAAAAATGCTTACTTAGTCATTAAAAAAGGATCGGGATCCCGTTGAAATTTCAACGAAATTGGGCCTTGGAACTTTAGGCTCAGCGAACTTAGGACGGCATGCATATCTATTTTACTTATAGAGTTGGAATTGAAAAGTNGGAAGGAATGGTAAATAAATAAACCAATAATTGAATTACAGAGAGTTGGAATTGAAAAGTATTAAGTTTTCCTAACAAATTTCGAAACATCGGAAACCATCGATGTTTTTCTGGCGATGTATTTGAGCATCGATGTTAATCTTTCG
The DNA here is from genome assembly GCF_001687245.7 of Rhagoletis zephyria. Lineage (NCBI taxonomy): Eukaryota > Metazoa > Arthropoda > Insecta > Diptera > Tephritidae > Rhagoletis > Rhagoletis zephyria. The sequence goes on from NW_016221414.1 coordinate 522, forward strand.
GATGCATCGAAACATCGATGTATCGATGTTACTCCCCAAAATTTCCATATCTAGTCAAGTGGCGCGATTGGCAGGGTTGTTTTAGCCAAGCACACTGTTGCACTTACAAATCAATTTATAATGCCTAGTTCACAATGATGACAAAAGAGCGTGGATATACAGTGCCAGCTATTTTAATAGCACTTCTTTTGAAACAAGCTATTGACAGTTTCCTTTGTTTAATTAACACGTTCGCTGCCGCCGTCCAAAACAAAAACTGTTGACCAATGTTATTTCTCTAGACATTGAACAAGTTTTAAAATAGCGCAGAGAGATTACGCCAAAAAACACAAAAGGTATCGGCGTACTGTAACTTATGCGACGGAAATCCAGATTTGTCCAGAGCGTTTCGATAAAACACAATCAATTTTTGTATTACGTTCCAATTACTTCTTATTTTTTTATTTTTATAATTATAAGAGTTAAGAGCGACCATAACCTGTTTTGTTTTCAATTGTTTTATGATTTCCATACGGTACAATTTTTTTAAATAAAAATATCGATAAAACGGAAGATATGGGAATTTAAGATCATCAATACAAAATCTTATCGCAATCAAAGTTTGATCAATTCAAACAGTTGGTATAAGAAAAGACAGATGGAAAGGCACCTATATTCGCTTTTGTGAAGTCATCTGTTATACAGAACATATTCTATCATATCTATTATTAATTGATTGATGATTTCTCCAAAAAACGTACATTAATTTAGAACAGCGGCCTTCATCTAAAGTGTAAACTGCTGATAAACTTAATGAAATTATAAATATATCATTTTTATAAATGAACTGACAAACTTTGCATGTTTTTGCAAATTTTATCATTTTATCAAACGGTTTTGGTCGATAAATGTATAAATTTAAGCAAAATTCGACCCTTACACGTTGCGACGGGGCCGGTCTCACTACGAACACATAAAAAGCAAATGA
>NW_016221415.1:0-1488 GCF_001687245.7 Rhagoletis zephyria
TGTACTAGGTTTGGTTCAAGAAACATTACTTTGCACGTTTGGTGTTATCTATCAACTTACGCCGGCGGTGATGTACGTGCCAAAGTAGCTCGTTCCGAGGTAGGAGTTGAAGTAGGTGAGGCTGTATCGATATTCATGCTTACAGGTGTAGATTATGTGCAGCAGGGCAGTGATCAGCAGGCTGACCGAGACGATGGAAGTATATATGAGCTCCTGGACAAAAAAAGGGTAAATTATTCAGACAAAAGCAGAGGGGTTGAGCTCCTTACGGTCAAAAGCCAATTGAAACGGGGGAATACGACGTTCTGCAGAGTGACCAGAAAGGCAAAGCAGAGAATCAACGTCAGCGCAAAGGAAATGGCAAGGAAAAAGGTCAAAAGACGGGAGAACCACTGAGGGGAAGGGAAAGGGGTAGGAAAAAGGTAAAATTAGTAGATTGATCACCAACTTTGCAGCCTCACTCTGCTCACCGTCAGGGGAGGGGAAATGCAAGAAAGTGCAATGATGGCGAAAATCTGCAAAATGCAAAACATTAGTGCGAATGGCAACAATAGCAAATCATCTTCCTGCAGTGAAGCAGTGAAGCAGTACCAGCTGAACAATCTTGAGGATGCCGGGAATGGTTTTGAAGTAGCCCGGATTGAAGCGCAAGTCCTCGCCCACACCGGTCGTCTGCACTTTGGTACGGACGGTCATTCCAGCCGAGTAGCGAGGCGCCTCTCGGGTCACATACGTCACTGGACCGTCAGCTGTAGACATGATGATTTGCTGTGGAAACAATTGCTCGGACTCAGATGAAGCAGTCAGTTGTGGTTCAGAAATTCAGGTGTTGGAATTTAGAGAGAATAAAGAGAGAACAGACAAAGAGAAAGCGCAATCACTTCAAACTCGATCACTGGCAATGCGAAGAATGACGTGCATCGGCAGCAAACTTATCCACGCGGTGCATTCCATAAATGGCCTCTCAGTGCACTTTCTCGTCGAGAGAAGAGAAGAGATCGTGAATCAGTGAAGAGCACAAACAGACTGGCATCGACGTGCAATATACGCCATCAGTGATGGCGATGACCAAGCTCAATTTGCGTTGGCGGTAGTTCAGCTGCTGCTGCTGCTGCCGCTTCGGCTGTCAAGGCAGTTGCTTGTCAATGGCACTGTCAGGTCTGTTGTTGTCTTCTTCGAACTGAGGCTCCGAATCGAATGCCACTGCTGCTGCTGCTGCTGACCTGTTTTGACCAAATACTAGGCCCATTAGCTAACTAGAAAGTTCAACCACTGGTACAGCAGTGCAACTAATTGCCTGTCAGACGGAAGAACAAGAAAAGGCGTGACGCCAAGGTGCTGGCGGTGGGTAGTGCACCAATCATTTCATTCACCTGGAGACATCAACACTGGCCATGGCAGGAGACAGCAGCAGTAATAGTAGTAGTAGTATTACTGTAGTAGAGAGCTCTGATTCCATTGTCGCAGTGCAAGTGTGCTACTGCAGCA
>NW_016221416.1:0-1488 GCF_001687245.7 Rhagoletis zephyria
CTAACGTGATCACAAAACGGTGATTGTACGGAGCCACTCGGACATTTCCATACAATTCTCTATTCTACTCTTTTAGATCCTAATGGTTTCAGAGCTGCCTGACTTTCGATAAAAACAAAAAATAATGGCTTTGTAGTAGATCTCCGCTTGGAAGAGACTGGAGTCGTTCGGTAGACGAAAGAAACGATTGATCTGCTGGTCCTTTGAGTAGACGCCGGCTATGGTTCCTCGTTCCATCTTTGAGCGATCAGTGTGTATGCTACGGGAGGTCCTTCATCCGATTCTTCTCTGGTCGAGAACCTAATGGGCACCTCCTTATTTAAGTTCCAAGCAGCCCGTGGGTTGCAATTGGTCGGATGCCGGTGGTGCACATCCCATAGGTGACGTACGTTTGTTGTCCCCATTGCTTTTCAAATGTCCTTTTGCACGCGTGTAGTATCATGCTAGAGATTTCTTGACTATATCCTCTACGTTATTTCTCCAATTTACCTCGGAGTCCAGAACGATTGCGAGGTAATTTCTCGGAGGAGAGTTTTAAAGTAGTTTCCCCTTATTTCGACAGCGAAAAAGTGAGTACTTTTATTTTCCCTGTAAACAATACCAGTTTGGTCATGGAGGCGTTAACCGTCAATCCATTTTGATTGGCCCACCTAGAGACATCAGACAAGTTTTGTTATTAAGAAAGTCCTTTTTTGCTGCATTTTGGTAATACGAACCAGTGGCCTATGGTGATTGTTACTGTTCTGAATATTTCTGTCCCTCATACATATATTAGGCAGGTCCAAGGTCTTCATCCTAGATATTTTCTCTAGTCTCTGCATATATCTGATCACCAGTCTGATTAATTTCTCTTTGCCTTACTCCAGAACAGCATACCAGATAAACCGCTTTATATTCATCCACACCTAGTCCTGTTTTCGTTAAGTCATCAGCTCTTTACGATGTTCCTATGTCCAGGAGCCCAGACAGTAGATAGAACCACTGGCTGAGACGCTGAGGGTAAATACCCACCTTTTTTTTAAGCAAAAACTTCCTCTCGTGCGATTATTCATGGCAATGCTTTTTTTTCCGTTCGAAGTTTTTCCCGAATATATTTTGTGTACATACAACTAAATAATGAACATTACAATTTGTCCTTACAACATATTCCACGAAAATTTGTTCAAACATTCATTTGAACATTACCACAGATCACTTGCCTGATATTGGCAATCAAATCTAGATACAAGTTACATCTCCTTGAAATTTCAAACGAATTCGAGCAACAGCAAAGTAGTGACAACTACAGCAAGCAATTAAAACAAAATAGAAACAAAATCTAGGAAGCCAAAAAAGTGGCCATTTGACGACAACAAACTTCAATCCAATAGCCACGTAGATACTTAGAATATCGCAAACAAATTACGCGCCTGCTGCCACATTAATGTTGTCTAATGTGCAAGTTGCATGCAACGTGTGCCACGAATAGCTGGTACTCTTGAATGTATG
>NW_016221417.1:0-1488 GCF_001687245.7 Rhagoletis zephyria
GGTGATATATCAACAATAATTATCTACGACTAACTAGTCACTAGTAATACTTTATCTAGTAGCTCTACTGTGTAAACTATCAGAAGCAAAATTGTGTACATTTATAAAATCATTTCGTAGATTTAACTATTGAATTTTTTATGATACATACAACTAATGAATATTTATGCGGCTTGTCTGCGAGCGCGCGTTTTTCCCAAACTCAAATTCATAAAATTCATGCTTATAATTCCAGGCCACCCCTCGCAAAATATTTAGTATGAATGAAAATAAAAATCACAGTTGTTTGTGTTTGCGGTGCGTGTATACATATTTGTACATGTGTGCCACCGCAGTCGCCAAGCCAAGCATACCAATAAATAATAACACAAATCGTTACTGTAATATTAATTGAATGATATTCATCTCGCTAACAAAAATGGCCTCTGCAACCACCGCAGTGTGTAAATGTATGTATGTACATATGTATGTTCATGCATATATATTTGAGCATGGAATATCTATGAAATCCGCAAATCAAACTAAACTTTTTCATAGTAGAACTGCTTAACACACCTACATACAAATATACATATATATATACCTCTATATGTATATTTCGGTATGTATTCGTATACACGCACGGATGCCGTGTTTGCCGACATTATCGATAGGGCGGACTGTTGGGAAAATTAGAAAGGTGGAAAGAATAACCGACATGGGAGAAATATTTATTATAAGCAGTTAAAGTTGAACATACACGAAAACACTCTCACGAATTAAAGTCAGTATGCTTTATTGTCATCAAAAAGGCGCATTTTGGGTAACGGTAAGGCGCGTGGGGAGGACTGTGCTCGTTCGTTCCTGGCTGCCGTCAACCAATACAAATAATGTAATAATTTTCCACAGCTTATCTGCACCAAAACAGCAGAAACATTTACGCCCTGCCACTCACCTATTCTGCAAATATGGATAGAAGTATGTATATTTATATGTATGTATGCACTAGGAATGTTAATCTCGGGATCCCAGGATCCCGGGCTTTTTAAGGCTCACTGATGGCAATAATTGAAACTCCTTTTCTTGACCAGTATTGGCTATATTTCTTTTTTTTATTTAATAATTAATATTTTTTTATAAATATCTAGCTCATTATACATACATATACACAAAAATCAATATATTCGCGAAACCATGGGCCAAATATAGTAAAATTGCGTTTTTGGTTTTTCACTCTGACGTCAGTAATTCGAAAATGATTTGAAAAATTCAGTGAAGTGTGCTTGGAGAAGAAGTATGGGTATCAAATTAAAGAAAAAATTCTGTAGAAANGTTAAGGACTTATTTAATCTTTCTAGCTTTAGCCGCTTAAAAATTACCATTTCGTCCTTGTGAATTCAAAAAAAATAATTTGTTTTAGTTCTAAAAAATGTCCTCCTTCATTTGGTATCCATATTTTTATTCTACACTGCATTCAATTTTTTAAATAATTTTTGGAATTAATCATAT
>NW_016221418.1:0-171 GCF_001687245.7 Rhagoletis zephyria
TAACGGCAAATTGGTTGCAGGTTTGGATTTTCAAAGACACAAACCAAATCCAATGCAACCCGTTTTGATCGAACTTGGTTTGTGTCTTTGCTAATCCAAACCTGCAACCAATTTGCCGACGGTTAGTCTGTTCCCGTACTGCAGGATTTAATCAGAAATAGTCCCAGGTCG
>NW_016221418.1:319-476 GCF_001687245.7 Rhagoletis zephyria
AATATTATTATCTTTTGAACAATATGACCTATTAAAAAACTAATGACGTGAAAATAAAGGTAATTCGGGGATATTTCTCTTGGTGGACATAATTGTTTCCTTTAATTTATATTTTTAAGCCAGAAACATCTAATAATCAAAATATATATATATATTT
>NW_016221418.1:643-1488 GCF_001687245.7 Rhagoletis zephyria
TTCTTTATGGCTAAACGGTTGGTATTCTACACCACGGCTACTTCGGACTATTTGTGTCTAAATGCTGGTGTGCGGGGACAGGCTAAATGTAAATAAGAAAAAGTTAACAAACAAATGTCAAATTAAACTCTGAGTTTATTAAACACCTCAATGAGTACATTTGACAGTTTTCCATAAACTTAAAACGTTAAACAAAAAGTCTTCACATAATAGATTTTTGGCTATGTTACATTTAACCCAGTAAAGTCTTAATTATCCCGGAAACTGACTGAGCACCTTAAATTATTTTGCCGGCCCTANTTTTTTTTATTTCTTTATGGCTAAACGGTTGGTATTCTACACCACGGCTACTTCGGACTATTTCTGTCTAAATGCTGGAGTACGGGGACAGGCTAAATGTAAATAAGAAAAAGTTAACAAACAAATGTCAAATTAAACTCTGAGTTTATTAAACACCTCAATGAGTACACTTGACAGTTTTCCATAAACTTAAAACGTTAAACAAAAAGTCTTCACATAATAGATTTTTGNCTACACCACGGCTACTTCGGACTATTTCTGTCTAAATGCTGGAGTACGGGGACAGGCTAAATGTAAATAAGAAAAAGTTAACAAACAAATGTCAAATTAAACTCTGAGTTTATTAAACACCTCAATGAGTACACTTGACAGTTTTCCATAAACTTAAAACGTTAAACAAAAAGTCTTCACATAATAGATGTTTTGCTATGTTACATTTAACCCAGTAAAGTCTTAATTATCCCGGAAACTGACTGAGCACCTTAAATTATTTTGCCGGCCCTAAAAAGCCCCTTAATATCACCTAATTCCTCAGCAATATATAT
>NW_016221419.1:0-1488 GCF_001687245.7 Rhagoletis zephyria
TAATTCATTTTCGCGGCTAGGGCTCGATATACATTTCAGCGTGAAGGAAGCATGAGACCGTCAAATTTGTGTTTGTTTGTTGAAGTCAGTGTTGCCACTGTTGGTCTTTTCCGACCAAATTTGGTCGCTTCTTTTTCATTTGGTAGGTTGGTCGGCAAAGAAAGATTTTGGTCGGATAGTTGAACTAAGTTTTTAAATTCTTAATTATAAAAATATACATTTCCACCAAATTTTGCATATAAATATTTGCCAAATGTAGAAACCAATTTATTTTATATAAAGTGCACATGCCACTCACTTCACCTTTGTAAAAAATTGCCGAAAAGCATTGAGACACTGTGCCGCAACATATTTAGTTTCTTTTCCCAAAGTCCAAAGAGGATAAATGAACTGAAGGAATTTCAGGACTACTGTTCGGTAAAACCCCACAAAATCTTGGGCATATCTCAAACACGATGGCTTTCACGAGGAAGCGTTGCGTTTTTTATGGTTAAATTACTGACAGGCTTAATTTTAAGTCCGCTTCTTCTGGGTGAAGCAAGCCTTAATGTTTCATCCCGGGTATCAAGACACTTGTGTCCCCTATTTTTGAAAACTTGTAAAACTAATCTTGAATTACTCGAGCTACTCCGTTACTTATGCCAGGATTTTAACTCTCATTCCAGCACATTTNTTTGCAGCATTAAGAAAGCGATACTATCCTCTCTAAATAAATGATTGACTAACATAAATACATAATAATCAGCTGATGAATTTGGTTCTGTAGCTGAATAGTTTTAGATAAGGCGAATTTATACAAGGTGGTGTTACTGGCGAATTTAGGTTTTCACCGCGCTCCTTCTGAATGTCAGAATGTTGTAAACAAGGCGAATTCATACTACAACAAACACATCATTTTGACATTCAGAAGAATCGCGGCGAAAATCTANATTGGCGTCAGTTGGCACAGAGGAGAAACGACTGGCGTGCTTTGCTGAACTCGGCCAAAATCTCTTAGGCGGTTACAGCGCCAAAAAAGAAGAAAAGAAGAACTTAATAAACTCCTGCCTTTCGTGACTCGGCGCAAAAATTTAGCCGGATGGGCGGGAATGGAGCAATGGGATAGTTTGAAACTTTATTTTATTTCCCGCTTTTACGAAGTAAACTGTATGCGAGCTGGCCGAAGGAATGTGTTGCAAAACCAAATGCTATTTTTTATTTCTATCTTAAATTTTTCCCATAATTAACAATCTTAACAAAGAGTTCCAAGCTGAAAGCTCTCGTTTGCCATACTTATATGCAACTATCAAAGTACATTATCTCTTAATTTTGAGTAACTTGATTAAAAAAGGTGCGATCAGTAACATATTATTGTTGATTTTAAAAATGAATATAATCAANTCTGGAATCCTTGAAGTTAAAACCAATATATTAAAGTTTTACATAGAGTTGTTGGACCTAATAAATTTAAGTTTTGATTTCCAGCGTGAAGATATAAAACTTTTACAA
>NW_016221420.1:0-1488 GCF_001687245.7 Rhagoletis zephyria
TCGCAAAAACAAATTTTGTTAGTTAAGGATTTTTAAATTTCAAATTTCAGGTGACATACATATGTATAAGCGCATATATACTAAGTAAAAATGGGCAATCGAAATCCTCGGCTTCGGTTAAAATGTCGGTGATGTTTTTACCGAAACCGAACGTTCAGACAATAGTTATTGTTAAACGCTCGATTATTTTGAATATGCATAATTAAGTATCAATCGTATTATGTAATTAATTGAATTTCAATTAAACATTTTCTTCTAGTGGATTACAATTTCGTCCACATTTGCCTGGAACTATGTGGATATATTTTTGAGCATGATTTTTCGCTGTTTTGCCATACGTTTCCGTCAAATGCATTGGCGTATAAAGCGACATGTAAAACAGGTAAGTGTACTTAATCAAAAAAAAAAAAATATATGTACAAGGTAAATTACATATACATTAGACAATGACTGATCATCAATTGTTGAGGCCAAACCGAAACGGACTAAATTTTGGCGAATTTTTTCAATGTACCTCAAAAGCCGAATCAACATTGTTTTTTGACAAAGCCGAAACGAAATCTCACCAAACCTTTGTTGGTGGATTTAAATGCCAGTGCTCGGGCATGTGTTCATCTGACTATATTCTGCATACGGCCTGCAGGCCGTCAGCTCCAGCAGCTACATCGACTCCATCGTCATCGAGTGCGGGCTCGGGTTCATTTTGTCCACTAGGTTCAATGCCGCTGCCTTTCTCAATCGGGTGGAAAAGTGTTGCCTCCATAAATTAAGTACATACATTCTGGACATCGGTAACTACATAGGTCGACATGGTTGTTCTTACAGGATTTCGCCCTGGTCTTGAAACCTTTTAAGTCGCCTAACCCTCTGATAAAATTTTCAGGTGTTTTTCTTGGCGGTCAGCATTTTAAGCTCTTCGCACTAAAGTATTTCGGCCTCTCTCTTCTTAGTGCGGCAAATACGTCTCGCTTTTTCCTTCAGTTGCGTATATAACGTAATTTCGACAGAAAACTTTACTATATCTCTTTAGTTTATTACCCGTATTGTATTAGTTTATTTATTTTAGCAATTTAGTTGATTACAATTTTTCAAACAGGTGGCAACCCGTTTCATAAAAAATGTTGACAGCAATTTTTCCTAAACGCCTTTAGTCTTATACTCATATTGCAATATTTACAGTAGAATCTCGAAAAAGTTAACCGAAATGTCCCAAGGGTAATTAACTTTTTCGATTTGTTATCTTTTCTAAGCGGGTTTCAAAATTTAAAAAATATAATAATAAACATAGAGTTTTTAAGAAATAAAACTAATAATAATATTGCATTATTTACTTTCTTAACAATTTACTTAAAACGCAATTTTCCTACAGTTGGCAACTCTTTAATATATTTTTTTTCTATATTTTAAGATAGACCTCTAGCAATACATGCACTAAGGTATTTTCGTCTCTACCAAAAAATGTCGCCCTTTGATTGCCCCTTTCTCTTT
>NW_016221421.1:0-1488 GCF_001687245.7 Rhagoletis zephyria
CATTTCCCGTTGGTTTCATCCCATCCCGATTTTGACTGTCGCATAGCGTTATCAGTATTTTTTAAAAATGTTTCTATTTTTGATCTGTGGTTCTATTCATAAACTCGCCACGACATTTTAGTTTGAAGAATATTTCGCATATTTTCTTACAAATTACTCAAATTTCTTTACATTTATAACTGAAGAAATGTAGGAATTTTGCGTACTATATTTTTTCAACAGTACGCGAAAAAATAGTACAATACAGTACAATATGATATATTATAGTACAATATTATACATTATATTATTATATTATAGTACAATACTATTTATTATAGTACGGTTGGCAAACATATGTACAGCACTCGGCTGGGTAATCTCTCCGTTTTTCGCATTTAGCCTACGAAATCGAGATATGGGCTTCGAAGTTCGAAATAGGACCTGCGGTAAAAAATTATTTTTTATTATTATATGTAAATAACTAAAAAGCTTAAAATACAGACGTAGTCCGCCTTTTGCTTTTATTTAAATGGTATATAACTTTTTTTGTGCAAACTTAAATTACAGGTGCTAGAAGGGGTCAAAAGTCGAGTCTTCGAAAAATTAAAAACCTTATATTTAAAAAAACTTCGAACTTATTAAAAAAATTTATACCTTTATAAACGTCATTAAACCCCCTTTCTTCTGATATGCATCTTTGTATACATCGTATGTAAAAATTTGAGAATAAACATTTAAGAGGAAAAAATATCTTTTTTTTTAAACAAATATACCTTTATAAACGTCATTAAATCCCCTTTCGTCTGATATGCATGTTTGTATACATCGTATGTAAAAATTTGAGGAAAAACATTTAAGAGGAAAAATATCTTTTTTATAAAAAAAAAATATTTACCAAAAAACTACTAACCTATTAAAAAAAAGATATCGTGGTAAACGCAATAAACCCTTTTTCTTCTAACATGCGTATTTGTATACTTCGTAAATAAAAAAATTAGGAAAACTACTTAAAAAGAAAAAAATACCTTTTTTTATAAAAAAAAAATAAAATTACAAGAAAATACTAACCGAGTTTTAAAAATTTAGTATCGTTGTAAATACGATTAAACCCCTTTTGTTCTGGTTGGCATATTTGTATACTTCGTATTTGAGAAAAAACACTTAAAACCAAAATATACCTTTTTTATAAAAAAAAATATTTTAAGCAAAAAAATTATAAAACCATTTTCAAAACATTGGAATCGTTGCAAAGATTACCAGAAAACTTCTACATTCTTAAACCCAAAAATTTCTATTTATAAACATGAAAAAAAAATTAAAAACATTTTTTGTCGCTATATAAACTCCTCGTTAGAGCCGTTTCCGAGAACCCTTGTATATTTATATACAAGAATTGCTCGTTTAATGTAATAAGATATAGAAGATATGGATATTAGGAAATTTATGTACACAAATCAAAATTATTATAATTATAATGCGCTGAGCTACATACATATCCCCATGAGC
>NW_016221422.1:0-1488 GCF_001687245.7 Rhagoletis zephyria
CTAGTCTTGTAAAAATTCCGAGAAATGCCGAATATATCCTAAAAATTTAAAAAAAATCCCGAGAGGTGATGAAAAACTCATAAAAAACCAAGAAAACACCTACATATGTCCAAAAAATTATGAAAAACTCCCTGCATGTCACAATCATTTCAAAATATCTGAAGTCTCGAAAATATCCGAAATTTTCCGAAAAATTTTGCAGGGATTCCGAAANCCAAGAATATTCCAAAGTCTTGAAGAAACCCGAAAGGTGCAAGTTCCGAAAAATTCTGAAAAACTCCCAATAAATCACAAATAACTCCAAAAGATCCCGAGAATACATACTCCGGAAACTCGAAAAACCCCCGAAAAGTGTCAAAAAATTTCTAAAAGTTACAAAAAATCTTGAAGATGAAAAACTAAAAAAAAAAAATAATTGAAAGGTTCCAAAAAATTATGAAAAAAATCCCGATATGTGACGAATAATTCCAAAATATCTGAAGTCTCGAAAAATATCCGAAAGTTCGAGAAAAATATTCAAATAATCCCGAAAAATTGGAGTCTAAAAAACATCCCGATAAGTCAGGAAAAAAATCCGAAAAGTCCCGATAGTACTCCCAAGTCTCGAAAAAAACGAGAGGTTCCAAAACATGCCTAAAACTGCCGGAAAATCCTGAAAACCTCCCGATAAGTCATGAATAACTCCGAAATATCCCGAGAATACCCCGTAGTCTCGAAAAACCCGAAACCCAAAAATGGCTAATAGTTCTGAAAAATATTGAAAAACTCCCCAAAAGTCACGAATAAGTCCGAAAAATCCCCAAAAAAAACCCGATGTCTCGAAAACAATTCCGAAGTTCCCAAAAGTTTTTAAAAAATCCCCAAAAATCACGAAGGAATCGAAAAGTGCAAAAAAAACTTCAAGTATCGAAAGAGCCCATAAGGTCTAGAAAAAACCTGGACAATACTGAAATATCATGAAAAATCCCAAAAAGTTACGAAGAACTGCAAAAGATTACTAAAAATTCTGAAGGGTCAAAAATGGCGGAAAGTTTCGAAACATCTCTAAAAAAAAGCCCGAAAATAGAACTGAAAAGTTGCTAAAATTATCGATTTTTTACTTAAATTCAAATTTACGAGAATATAGCATATATGTACATATGTATGTATATTATTTTTCACTAGTTAGTCAGGCTACTCTGTATATCATGGCCTCAATTTTTTTCATTAAATATGCGTGTATGTATGTATGTGAGTAGTACCCGTACGTCTTTTTGGCTTAAAAATCTAAAAATAAACGCCACCGCAGCTACTTCGCGAAACAGCTGTACACTAATATACATATATACATAAGTAAGTAGTAACTATCCTCTTATATAAGCCTCGATTAAGCCAGTTGCTGCTGCTACCAAATACTTGGCATACCAGAGAAAATATGATGGCACGAGAAAGCTAATACGAAAAAAAAAACGGAAGGCAAATTGGCCAGTGAACGGAAAGCCAGACAGC
>NW_016221423.1:0-1487 GCF_001687245.7 Rhagoletis zephyria
TTTTTTTTGCTGTTGCCAACACTGAAGTGTGTGGTAGCCTAGGGATTGCAATTGAATTATTCTTTGAAACTGTTGTCTGTTTTTAGTGGTTTCTTCTTCTTTTTTTTCTTCTTCTTTGAAATGTTTCTGATCAAGACTGTCGTCAATTTTTGTACTTTTTATTTTTTGCGTTTTTTTGCCCATTGTACAAGTTGAGTTTTGTACTGTACTTTTTAGTTTTTTTATCCAAGCTTTTCAAGCTTTGTTGCCCAGTGCAATTGGCTTTGCTTGGTTTGATTCCTCTTATTCTCTCTTTCATTCTGTTGGAGAGGGATTTAGGGAGCCTTTTGAGGCTGTCTCTGCGTGAGCTCAATTAAATTTCAATTTGAGGATTCGTGGATTCTGCTGCTGCTGCTGTTGCTGTTGCGGACAAATTCCCAATTCGTTTAGCCTAGCTTTCCTCTTCGTTTTCTCGTCTGCTGCAGCTGCTTCGATTAATGGGCGCTGATAAGGCGATTTAATTTATTATTATGACGGGAACGAGCGGAATCGAGACTTGAAAAACTGTAGAATCCCGCTTTTTTATTTGGAGCATTCTTTTCCTCCTCCTCCTCAAGCTCAAGTTCTCAAGCGCTCGCTCTTTATCGTTCTTGGAATTTTTCTGGGGCAGATTTTTCTTCTTTTTTTCTCCTTTCTTGAAAAGTGGAATTTTCAAGTTTTTTTTATCGTAAGACAAAAAGGAAGGGAGGCAGTTTAAATCAAGACGAGAATTTTGATTCTGCTTTTTCTCCTTTTTTTAAGTGCACCAACACCGAGGCTTTTCCCAATCTTTTTTTTGGCCTGGCAACATTCTTCGCTTTTGGACTCAATCTCTCTCTCGAGAGAGGTTTTCCCTTCTATTTTTTGGATTCTCTCCTCTTTTCCTCTGTTCTGATTGCTAATGGTGATCAATTGCTGGTGTGCTCCTGCACCTACCTAGGTCGCAGCTGCTGCTGCTGCTGCTCTATCAGCTCACATCTGGTTCTTCTCCTCTTCTTCTCCCTCCTTTCATTTTTCCTGTCGTTTTTCCAGTCTGCTGCACACCTGTGCACTTGGTTTACTGCTGTGTGCTTGTACCTAAAGTTTTTTTCTTGTTTTTAGGCAAGAGAGAGAGATTGTATAGAAGCAGCAGCAGCAGCTAACCTTCAAGTCGGAAGTGACTGTCTGTTTCTTTTGGGCGAGGGCCTGAAAATGTGGAATGGTTTTTTTGTCTTTTGTTTTTTGAATGTTAGTTGCCACCTATCGTTTGGGTCAGCTGCTGCTGCTGCTGCTGTTCGAGGGTTGACCGGGTTTTCTATTTTGGGTCTATTTTGGGTATTTTCATTTTGCTGCTGGTTCAGCGACCGTACATTCTTCTTCTTTCCACAATTGCTAATTTGCCTGTGTGCTGTTTGCAGTGCTGGCAATTTGTCCCCTTCCCCTGCTTTCACTGCTTATCATGCGCTAATTATGACTGCTTCTACTTTTAC
>NW_016221424.1:0-1487 GCF_001687245.7 Rhagoletis zephyria
AAGAAGTAAGCATATAAGCATAAAAGAACACTTCATTAAAGACGTCGTGAACAGGGAATAATCGAACTGGCATATAAACCCAGTACAGAGCTTGAAGCAGACATATTTACCAAAGCGCTGCCACAAGCACGACATGAAGAAGCTATTCGAGGACTTGGTTTGTTCATCCAGCATGCCAGGTGTGATGGGGCTTGTTATAAAAGAGACACTCTGGCAACATCGTACTTATGTCAAACACATATGTATATGTACATACATTTTTAGCGAACAGAAAACATACATAAATAATAACCTTTTTATTAGACAAACCGCTATTAAATTTTTCTCTTGTGAACAAATTAAACAAAATTAAATAAAACATAAAGTTTTCATTAAACTTCGTCCTCAACGTTTTTTCTTTGTCGCTCCGGTCAACAAGCTTCGCTTTTCAACAGAAAATACTGCTCAAATTCCCTCCTCAGGATCAAAAAACTTATAAGTAATTTTTCCTTCAATATTTATTACCAAAATGTTAGAGGTCTAAATGCAAAATTAACCGAGCTGTACTTAAAGTCTTTTGAAACTTGGCTAAAACCGAATGTGTTTAATACTGAAATATTGTGTAATAAGTATGAAATATTTAGAAATTATCGCTTGGATAGAAAAGGCGGGGGTGTTTTAATAGTTGTTCAGACTGACTTTTACTCTGAAAAAGTTGAGTTCACTGGTTCAGATTATGTTGAATTCCTCTGTGTTAGAATACGGTGCCCTTCAAGTAGTGTTTTTCTTGTTGCAATTTATATTCCACCTAACTCTAACTCTTCAGTTTACTTTAAACATTCTTCATTGTTGCTCTCTTTATTAGCCATGGTCAAGCCCTCCGATTCGATTGTTGTGTTGGGTGATTTCAATATAGCGTGTGTTTCCTGGGATTCGGTAGATGGAATTCTGGTGCCAAATCATTCTCGGGATGTAGTTAACCAATTTCTTAACCAGCTTTCCGATCTTGGTCTATATCAGATTAATTCAGTTATCAACAACTTAGGTAAATGTCTTGATTTAGCGTTTATTGATGATACTGCTAAATGCACTATAATACGCGGCGATCCTTTAGTTACACCTATAGACCGTTATCACTCACCACTTGAGTTGTCCTTAGCACCATCCTACGATTCATGTTATTATCCTGAAACTAGAAAGCCAAAAGGTCGGCGATATTCTTTCAAAAACGCTAACTACGACAAGCTTAAAATAGCTATATCTGAAATAATCTGGCCTGAGTACGATGGGGATGTAGAGAACAGTGACTTACTCTTTAGTAAAATCTTGAATACTATATTCAGAAAACTCATTCCTCTTGTTAAAGAAAATACCGGACCTCGTAGCTCGTTGTGGTTTAACTCGGAGCTAAAGCATTTAAAAAATCAAAAATATTAAATCATTAAAACTTTACAAAAAAAGGCCTGTCTTCTCACTACGTCGCGTACTCCATCCTTCGTCATAAATAC
>NW_016221425.1:0-1487 GCF_001687245.7 Rhagoletis zephyria
CTCGAAAATACCGCAAATGACTTCAGCACGACTGCAAAGATATGCCGCATTTCTATCCGGATATGACTACGAAATCATCCATAAGCCCACCACTGACAATTGCAACGTGGACTGCTTATCAAGAGCGATGGTGCTACTAAATACAACGGAAATAAACTTCATCGACCAAGAAGTTCATCAAATATGCAGCGCAACAGTGGAACGCATTTCTTCGACTAAATTGAACTTCAAAACAATCCAGACTGAAACAAGTAAAGATGAAGTCCTTTCGAAACTGTTACGAGAACTACAGCATCACAATCGCGAAGATTCTGAATTTACAATTGATCAAAATGTAATATTTAGAGGACAACGGGCNTCATCAGGTATGGATTTGATCGGAAAGGGTTAATAGGTATTTTTACTTGAATATCACATTGGTATGAAGTAATATCGTTTAAAAATTTCTTGGGAGAAGCCATTTGCAACTCAGCGTAAATGCTTCAATATAAACAATGAAAGGAATATATTGCCACATGGGCCAAGCAATATAAAATATTTAAATATAATGTTGCTGAACACCGCTTGCAGAGAACATTTTTCTGCGTAGGCGACCCTGCAGTCGCGCTTAGGGATTTCAACCCTCACGACAGAGAACTCTCCTTTCTGTGTTGCCAAATAAAAGGGGCTGAAGACCTTTTGCATAGAACACCTTCCTGCGTAGGCGCCCTTCGGCCGCGCTTAGGTATTATAACCNATTGCCACATGGGCCAAGCAATATAAAATATTTAAATATAATGTTGCTGAACACCGCTTGCAGAGAACATTTTTCTGCGTAGGCGACCCTGCAGTCGCGCTTAGGGATTTCAACCCTCACGACAGAGAACTCTCCTTTCTGTGTTGCCAAAGAAAAGGGGCTGAAGACCTTTTGCATAGAACACCTTCCTGCGTAGGCGCCCTTCGGCCGCGCTTAGGTATTATAACCCACACTACGTAGTATTCTCTTTTCTGTGTTGCCAAAGAAAAGGGGCTGAACACCTCTCACTATGTATAATTCTGCTTTCTCTGTTGCCAGAGAAAAGAGGCGCAACATCTTTCTGGAAGGAAAATTTTTAGCAATTATTGTGCAAATGAATATTCAAGGTGGAGGATCATAACCAATAATCAGCAGAGTTCTCCTTTTTTAATATCAAATATGAGGAGGCATAAAACCTCAACCCCTCATAAGTGTAAAACTCACGGCGAATAGGGCAACAGAAGTAAGAGGAAACTTTACAGACGCTCTTCTCTTTCGTTTATTTTATTTTTCATTTTGACCATCTAGTAGCATATTCGCTTTATGCCAATACTCAAGCCGCCATTTACGCTAGTTGCGAAATGAAAAAACAAAATATTTAGTAGAAAAAAATATAACTGTTTTTCTAAGGGAAACAGTAAAAAATTATTATTATCTAATACCATGTCTCCATTGAGAGATTTATCCATTAAGATTTAATAAATCCAGTTGC
>NW_016221426.1:0-1487 GCF_001687245.7 Rhagoletis zephyria
AAGGCGAGACAATCTCTGTCAATCAGAGCACACTTCTTACACTGCCATTTCACTACTCAGCNCAGCAACAGCAGAGATTGGGCCAATTAAAAGGGGTTGGGCGACAGTCATAAAAGTCAAAAGGAGAGCAGTTGGGTGCCAGCAATTAAGCACTAGACAGAACAGTTAGAAGACGGCGAAGAAGGCGAGACAATCTCTGTCAATCAGAGCACACTTCTTACACTGCCATTTCACTACTCAGCATGTGTTTTCACGGCAACTTGGACCAACTTGGTGCCTAATGGACAGCCTCAAAAAGACAATGGACAGGATTTTAGAAGAAGAATGAAATGGGATGTGGACAAACTCTGACAGCAGCAGCAGCTCACTTCTCTTCTTTTTCTCTAATCTAAACGGTAGCTAATCTCTTTTGACATTTCAGCTAAAGTTAAACTAAAATAAAGAAGTCCTGACGGTTTGGGACTAAGAAAAGGGAGACATTACCGGTTGACAGGAGAAGAAGAAGCTTTTCTAGACTTTATTCATTTACCATCTTTTTCTCTTTCTCTTCTTTTGCCTGCTGACAGGTGCAAGTCAGCGGCAGACAAAGCAGAAAACAAAACAAAGTAAAGGACAATGCTAAAAAATAATACGAGAAGTTAGCAGAGACATCTCCAGACTCTTTTTTTGGCTGTGTCTGGAAATGTCAAAAAGAGCGGAAAATAAACAACATTATTAGTAGCTAGCTAAATATGAAACAATAATAAAAGGGGAATGCAAAATGGATGAGGATGTTGCCCCAATTTTTAGCTTCAACAGCAGTTTGCCACCATAATTGACCTCCAAATTGTGATCCTCCTCTATTAGAAAGAAAAGCGGACACTTTTAGCATCCAAAACACACTACTGACCACCATCATCGTTAGGATCATCAGGAAGATTTTTTTAAAAGACTAAAAGAGAAAGGGGAAGGAAACTGACACGCCCTCTTCAACGGCTACTGCCACTTTTCAGCTAAAAACGAAGAAGAAAAAGTCCAATAAGACCACTAATGATACATTTCAACTGACCACCACCACAGTGGCTACTGTTCATCCTTCTTCTTCTTTTCAAAACAGTTAAAATTGCATTACACTTTTATTATTAGATTGAAAACTTTTAAAATCGAACAAACGATTGAGGAGGAAAAGGAAAACCTCTTTCTCAAAGTAAAGCCTTGACACAGAAAGTAAGCACTTATTTAGCAGCTACTAAAAACTAGCTCAAACTAAAAGTAAGTAAAAGTATCCAGGTTTTTTGAGTTAATAAAACAATAAGAAAATTTAACACACATCTTTCCTTTCTCTGCTCATTTAATAATTTTGCAGACAATAATTAAGTGGCTACCAAGCTTTTCTTTGCCTTTTTTAAAACAAACGTGAGTTGAATGAAAAAGCCTAAAAATAATACTATTATTCTCCTTTGCTAAAAAGAAGAAGTTTAGCTGTAGTAAAAAACTGACCAAAAGCA
>NW_016221427.1:0-1487 GCF_001687245.7 Rhagoletis zephyria
CCAAGTATTTCACTTCGTCAGAGAGCGACAGCTCTACGCCATTTAAGGTTGGAAGTTGAAATGGGGGGATTTTTGTTTTCCGTGTGAAGAGAACCGTGATCGTTTTGGCCGGGTTGGCGTTCAGTCCGCATTCTCTAGACCAGGTTTCCACGATACTCAAGGCGTTCTGCAACAGTTCTCCCAGGATTTGGGGGTGCTTACCTGTTGCAGTTAGGGCAAGATCATCGGCATACGCAATAGCGTTGCAGCCCGAGCCCTGTAAGCGCATGAGTAGGGTGTTTACCGTAAGATTCCAGAGGAGTGGTGAGAGTACTCCTCNTCCGATCCGGAGCATAGATGATGTGATCGCCTCTAGGAGCACATTATTAAAGGCCCCTTCTATATCTAGAAAGATACCTAAAGTTAGCTCCTTGTATGACAAGGATTTTTCAATATTGTAAACTATTTTGCGGAGAGCGGTTTCCACCGATTTGCCTTTCGAGTAGGCGTGTTGGCAGTCATATAGCTTCTCAGGATCCATCTTTTGCCGAATGAATGTATCCAGTATCCTTTCCAGGATCTTTAGGAAGAAAGAAGAAAGGTCGAAAATCGTTGGACTGCACATGAGAGGCTCTGCCTCCCTTCGGTATGAAGACGACCTTCGCCCATGTCCATGATTTTGGTATATGTCCTAGGTTGAGACAAGCCCTATAGATTACCGTTAGGTTGGGGCATAATATGTCAGATGCTTCTTGCAGCTCCGCTGGGAAAATGCCAGCCCAGGGGATTTGAAGGGTTCAAAAGATTTTATGGCCCTATCCACATTCCTGTGGGTTATGATGGCTTCCCCCGCCGGAAATGGTCCAACCGTAGAGGCCGAGTTACTCTCCGCCGCGGAGCAGCCAGGAAATTGTGTATCTACAAGAATCTCTAGCATATCATCCCGATATGAAGTCCACTCGCCGTTTGGAAGTTTTTCCACGATGTCCTCTGAGCCCTTTTGATCGCTCGCTTGAAGTTTTTTAAGGCTTCCTTATAGGAATGCCACTATCCGTCTCTTTTCGCCTTATTAAAAAGCTTCCTGCTTTCCTTCTTCATGGTGGCGATTTCTACGTTCCACCAGTGTGGCTTCTTTTTCCCCTTCGGAATTGTGATAGGGCAGGAGGCGGAAAAAGCCGCGTTACAGGCTTTGGTCATATGGTCCACTGCTTCTTCAATTTTTTCGGATGAATCTAGTCCACCGAGAGAAGCATGCTGGAAGTCTACAGATTCCGCTTCATCAGATGTTGTCGGTAAGCGAGACTTACCGTGAGAAGCGCTTCTAAAAAGGAGGTCCGAGAGTATATTCCTGAACTTGTTCCAGTCGGTTCGTCTCCTGTTTCTGTAAGCGACTGAAGATGATGGTTCGAACGAGATCTTGAAATTTATGTATCTATGGCCGGAGAAGGAGTGGTCATTTGAGAGATGTCTAGTACCTCCCTTCTGTTAGAGTTTACAAATGTTGGCCT
>NW_016221428.1:0-1487 GCF_001687245.7 Rhagoletis zephyria
CTCCTTGGAAGTCGAAGGAGTGGGCACTGTGCATACATACTTACACGAGAGAAATGTTCTTCTTCTGAATGGAAAGTGCCTGAAAAGTACTTGAAAAGTATGCTGTCAAAATGTATGAATATCCTGTTGAAATGTTAGACAGGGTGTTTAAAGTGATGTAAAAAGAGACTGAATTTATTAAAATAAACTTAAAAATTAGCAAACTATGCATTGAATAAAATGAATTCCGATGTTTATATGTATAACAGTTTAATATTTTAAAAATTTTGATCAATGACTCCTACACTTAATAGAACTTTTCTTGCTGGTTTTGTCAGAGTCCGTTTAAAGTTTTTTTTTTATTAATATATTTAGAATATAACCATGTAGCAAATAGAATCAGGTGATCTCAGCTGTGACGCATTTCTAGAAAATATCTGATTCTCTTTTCACTTGTAAGTATGCACAATGGGAGTGGCTTCAGGGTTTTTTGAGGCAGCCCTATCCTGAGTCCGATTACACGACTTTCTGAGGAAATGCTCCGTGGCCAGTCTACCACGCCCTCCAAGTCATGGGGCATGGGATCGCTGCCAAATTTTATTAGCTTTAAACTTGCTTCTCCCTGCCTTTGGTGAGGTTTTCCTATCCCTTTAGACCCTGAAGTACCGGGGCTTGAGTGAAATTGGCTACCAGCCGACTTAAAACCGTCGAGAGCTTATATTTACTCGGATTTGTTGGCGGCAATTTTATACGTGTACCTATTCGAGCGTTTGTTTTGATGGCACATATTAGATCAGGTCAACTACTCAGCCGGAACATTTGGGGCAACAGCTAGGTTTCCAAGGGCTTACGCTGACTAGGGCATTGGGATGCGATTCATTCACTCTTGCACGATCGACTCCCCGAGGCACCTTAAATTGTACGCTGATAATTATCATTTTTGGATGTCTGGGGTCCATGTCTCGAAATCGTGTGCTCTATATGCACCACCAATAACTCGCTTTTAATGTTCTGCCTATGCTATGATTGAAATTACCTTCGATCTCCGAAACATACAATCATTTCCACCCGAACTAATACATATATTAAAGTTTCAATCAGTGAAATTAGTTTCATGAAAATCAATAAATCTCAAAGCTAGTCAAGTGAAAAAGTAACAAATAGTTTATTTATTATATCTGTCTATCACCATTTATAATTCGTAGATTAAATGCAATATAAGGAACCATATTAAACGTGTCTGTCGTCAATGATGCATTAAAAGTTAATTTCCCTATTTCGATGATATAAACGACGGCAAAGATATCAGTTATAATTTACATCTAAATAAATAAAAACGCATACAAAAGAAAAAAATTTAATTCAATCAAAAACAGGCAGATGAACACATAAACACGAAAATTGTAGGCGAAATTTCACTTTAAAAACAAATAAATCACAGTTGGACAAACAAAAGGCGAAATATGTATAATAATTTTTGTAAGCACATAGTCGACTGCATGAAAAAA
>NW_016221429.1:0-1487 GCF_001687245.7 Rhagoletis zephyria
GGCAGCAGAGGGCGAGCGCTCTACAGTAGGGAGAGAGGCAGCAGAGGCCATCGAGTTGACGTTTCCGTCGTCGGCGAAGTTTAAGAGTGGTCTGTAAAAAGGTAGGTAAAGATTAGGTTCTAAATGTAGTTATGATTTTGGTTATATTACCTGATGAGTAGAGGTCAGTGGAGGTGGTAGTGGTGATAGTGATAGTGTCTGAGCTGAAACTGGAGATAATGTTGTGGTGATGGAAATTGTGGTCATGTTGTGTGTTGCGAAAAAGGAAGAGGAGTTTTTGAGGTGTGATGATTATGTACAGCTGCTGAGTTGTGGGCATTGTTGACAAAAAAGCTCTGGAACTTGGAACATTGTTGAAGTTGAAGTTGAAGGCGTTCAGGTGGAGGAGGACACCGCCAGACAGGTGTTGATGTCCCAGACCAGCTTTCGCAGCCGGTCAATCACCTCCTTGATCTGGCGACTCTTGAGCTGGCTGAGGGCGAGCAGCTCGCGGTGCTCCGCTTCGAGGGCGGCGATCTTTGGATTGCGGCGGCGGCGTTCGTCGTCGATGCGTGGGCCGCGGTAGCGGTGCGCCTCAAAGAGGCCACCGCCGATTAGTTTGCTGCTGCTGCTTTGGTGATGTTCAACTTCAACTTTGACCTTCTTGCTGGGCAGGTGCTCTTCAGCAGAAGATCGACCTTGATCGGAGGTGAGCATTCCATCCTCTTCACCAGCATCTCCGCTGTGTTCATGTTCATCGCCTTCATCCTCATCATCATCTCCCTCCTGATCATCCTGATCCTCATCTGAAGAGTCGCCCTCCTTGAAGGGAATCAGCGCCTCAAGGACCGCCGCCGTGGGCTTCATCTCGCCCATCTCCTGGGCGAGGTCAATCTGCCCCACCCGTTCGTGCATCTGCCGGAGCCGTTCGAAGCACAGCCGAATGGAGGTCATACTGCGCTTCACCTCCGCCTTCTTCTCCTCCAGCGCCTGCGGCGTGAAGTTGTTGATGTTCGCCGGCAGCGTCAGCTGGCGCATCGTGGTGATCGCCTCGAAGGTCTTACTGACTACCTCCTGCGTGAACTCGGCGCCCAGCCGGCAGAGAGCTGTCAGCGGTTGCTGGGCCAAGGCTGCGGCGGCCTGCGCCCGCTGCTGCTGCTGAAGCATAAGCTGGTTCTGCTGTTGAGGTGTCAGGTGGTGGTGAGGAGTTGATGATGATGATGATGATGGGTGTGGTGGTGGTAGGGGACCTGAAAGTCCGCCGGGCATTCCGCTGTGAAGGTTCGGTGGCGGTTGTTGTTGCTGAAGATGTTGTTGTGGTGGTGGTGGTCCTCGCTGCTGCATCATCGGTGGACCTCCACCTCCCATTGGGCCCATTCCTTGTGGTGGTGGTCCTCGAGGCGGTCCCAGGTGCATCATCCCACCAGGACCTCCTCCTCCAATCGGTCCTGGTGACTGTGAGGGCGGCATTGCCATGGGCGACATTCCTTGCCTCTGCTGCTGCTGCT
>NW_016221430.1:0-1487 GCF_001687245.7 Rhagoletis zephyria
AAAAAAAAAATAATAATATTTTTCCATAACAAAGACCATACAAATAAGATTTTAAAATTTTAAACACAGTTTATAACGTGGCGGATATTTTGTGACAGCCTGGTATTTTGAGGTTACGGAAAAATTTTGACGTGATGGCGCAAAACGAATTTCAGATAGGTGTTCAGCGCAACAAAATACATAAGGAAGGGATAGTCTGATCCTCGAGCACCGAGAAATTCTCATCAAAACTAATTTGATTTTGGACAATATTTTTTGGTAAACGCGATTTTTTGAAACTCGCACCATATTACTTCTATAAAACAGCAATTTCTAAAAATTAAAAAATTTTTTTAAACTTGGAAGTTTTAACTATAAATTTTGTATACAATTTTGAATTGGTTTTTGTTTAGAATATGCTATATTTTTATAAAACATTAAATAATATTAAATAAACAAAACGAAAACTGTGAATACTGAGGATCAAAAGGGGTGCGCTATTCAAGTAGCCGGCACTGTATACCTACATACATATATGTAAGTAATTGTTTGTATATACATACATAAATATTTGCTTCTTGTCTTTATATTATAAATTTAATATTTAGCTTTAAGTAAAAAGGGCTTTATGTATTTTTCTGCTTTTTTTTGTTTTTATTTTCCCTTCTCACCAATTAAATCACCTTTGAATACAAAATATTTTGAACAAAAAAACATCTTGTTTAAAATACCAATTTGCAAACTGTTGACGCAAGGATATATTTTTGTTTTCTTTTTTTAACTATTGTATAACAAAAAGTAAGGTTAAGTACACTTGTAAATGTAATTGTACGATTACTTATTTAATTCAATCAATAATTTGTTGTTATTTGTAACGAAAAAAAAACTGGGCTGAATTTACCGTTATAACAAGTGTTCTATGTATTAAATACAAAAGCACACACGCATACATGCTTGTTAAGCGCTATTATTATGTTGTAAAAAAACATTAAAAATAAATAATAAAAAAATATTTGTATCTAAAACAAACTTTCCCCGAATTACAACTTTAAACCTTAAATAAAAATGTATGTAATGAACAACAACCAATGAATTAAAAATTGTCTGCAAAATGGGAATAAAGTTAGGTTAAAATCTTTGTGAAGGAAAAATGTATGTACATACGTGTAAGGAAATTATGTGTTTGTGCCTNGAAGGAAAAATGTATGTACATACGTGTAAGGAAATTATGTGTTTGTGCCTCAGGCTTATTTGTAAAAGAGTAAATGAAAAAAAAAGATTGAAAAAAAAACAAAAACAAAACAAAAAACGTCAAACGAAATGAATAATGTATATTATATTACTACATATTCTTATATCCATATACATGCATATACCGTTAGATAAAAACAAACGATGTACACATAGCTTATACATAAAAAATATACATACAAACATACATATATTTACCATATACAAGGAAACAAATCTAAACAAAATTCAATTACAAATCATGGTAAAACAATTGT
>NW_016221431.1:0-1487 GCF_001687245.7 Rhagoletis zephyria
GTATGGCGATGACCGCGAAATAGTCAAGGGTGGTTACCTCTGCATTTGACGTAACTAACTTGTAACTAACCACTTTTGGATATAAAATATCAAAAGGAAAAACAAAATATTTTTTTTGTCCCTGCTGAAGTCTAGAAAAAAGAAGGCTGTTGAGGAGATGTGGTGACCTCCGAAATAGCATAGCTGCTATTACTTCTACCGCTTAGACTTTGTTGCTTTTTCCATTTTTCTTAATAAAATAATCGTGGTACAAAGCACAATAAAAATATTGAAATTAAGAATGTTAATAAGCCACAATAACATTGAAAAATATACTTTTATTTTTTTTACTTTTTTATTTATTTATTTANTGCAGTAGGTGGTGCCATATTCGAACTCCGTCAGACATAACTTCAAAGTGATAATATGAAATTTCGATCTTCCCTTTATTTGTCCTTAATTCGAAAAGCTATTTGTGAAGTGCAGGATATTTAAATAGAAACGCGTTTAAAGAAAACAATCTCCCGATTGCGTCTGCAGTACACCTGCATTACTTGTCAACTAGTTTCAAGTTAGCTTTATGTAGCTAACTACAAGTTATATACTTTATAGAAATCTCGCAAAAACGCTAACTACAAGTGGGTTATTTTTTATCAGTTGAAATTTCGTCCTGCAGGGTGATTACACGCATATAGCAGCTTATGCGAAATACATATCTACTTACATACATATGCGTATATATTTGTGTAAGAGTATGTGTGTATATCTTTGCATAGTGGTGCTTAAAAATATTCTCGCATAAACGAGAAAGTAGAAAGTTTCACATTTGTACCACGCTGCACGCTCAAGTGCCTGTAGGCGCACACTAAAACATCTAGTACCGGGATTTGGGAACCCGTGCCCTTTTTTGAGTCCCAACATTACGGCATGAAGCCCTCGGGATCCCGGGATATAATTTATTTTACGACCAAATCAAAATAAAACGAAATTCAACCACTGCAGTGGCATAAAATAATTATAAAATGCAACCCTACAAATAATCAAATAATATATTACAATTCTAACACGACTATTATTCTGTGTTTTCATATCGGACACCAAATTGGTGTCACAATTTCGATCGGCTTCACATTCTTCCCTTTTCATTCTTCGGATATATGATCTGTCAAATTGTGATCTTTTCGTGATTTTGATTATATAATCATGTACTACCTAAAATTGTCACAAAATAAATCAATATTATAACAAATAATTTTTAAGCAAAAAATCAAACCTACTTCAATTCTCATATAAAAAAATATATATATATTTCATGATCTAATGATCGGATCTAAAGCAGTATTGGACAACCTCTGAGACACTACCTTTCCGATGCAAACAGAATTATCGAAATCGGTTGACGTGGTCCAAAGTTATGCGGTACATACATAAAAAAAAAAAAAAATATATATATGCCGACGAACTGAAAACCTCCTCCTTTTGTGGAAGTCGGTTAATAAATACATTTG
>NW_016221432.1:0-1487 GCF_001687245.7 Rhagoletis zephyria
TACAAACCACGAAATACAGGTAGAAACCTACACCCTAATTAGATGCAACCCGAATAGTAAACACACAGGCGGTGTTTTAATTTACGTCCATCACTCAATTAAATATGAAACTGTCGTTAATTACGCGTGGGATAAGAATATTTGGTGTCTTCTTTTAAAAATTGGAAATGTTACCCCGAAATACCCAATAGGGGTAATATATCACTCGCCAAATTCTAGCGATGCTGACTTTATCAGCTACCTCAGTGAAATTTCAAACAATACTTGCCTAGATGATAATACTGTATTTATTTGAGACTTCAATATAAATCTACATAAAGCTACAACATACAGTAAAAAATTGGTAGAGTTATTTCAGTCCTTCTCAATGGTTCAGAAAATTAATTTTTATACTAGGAAATCGGAAGAGGTCGAAACCATGATTGATTTATTATTTACCAATAGCAAAAACATTTCGTGTCAAAGAATGGATATGCATCGGAGCTCCGATCATGAGACAATTTATGTCAAGATCGAGTTGGAGAAAATATATAAAACGAGAGCAAACAAATTTATTATATCTTGGGAAAATTACACAAGTGATAATCTTCTTCACCAACTGAGGCAATACAATTACAGGGATTTTTCGAAATTAAGCATCGATGATAAATCGAAATTTTTAACTAATGTCTTGTCGCATTCAATGGGCACTCTAACATACACTAAAGAAATAAGGCTTAAGCTCATGAACAAGTGGTATGATGCTGAATTAGCAAACCTTAATAAACAAAAGTATAATCTTTACAGGATAGCATTAGAAACAGGGGCCTGGAGTGACTATAATACAATCAAACGTAGATACCCATCCTCTTGAAGGTTTAAAATGTTAAATACTTGGAGCATAAAATAACAGTTAATATTGGAGATAGCAAATCAATGTGGAAGCATCTAAAAAATTGCATAAGTATGTCAAAGGAAATAAACGCCATTAATAAAGTGTTAATTCACAACANAATTGTCAGTGGATTTAAAAATAAAATTGGAGGAAAAAACTATTATCTGAGGGAGTCATAAAATACTCTATAACATATACAGGGTACTTTTACACGCAGTTAATTAATGAAAGCCTAAAATATGGTATTGTTGTGCCAATTGAGAAAGTCAAGAACACAATCAGAGCCGACGAGATGAGACCAAATAATACGTTGCCTAGTGATGAAAAAATGCTTGAACCGTAGTTAAAAAAAAAACTAATAGAATATTTAGAAACTAATAAAATATTAATGCCACAACAGTCTGGTTTTAGGAAAAGGCACTCGTGTGAAACTGCACTAAACTTAGTATTAGCTCGCTGGAAAGAAGAATTGAGCAGAAATAAATACATAGTTGCTGTCTTCTTAGACTTAAAGCGCGCATTTGAGACCATAGATCAAGAGTTTCTTTTAAATAAATTGAGTACTATAGGGATACGGGGCGTTGAGCTAAAATGGTTTCAAAGTCTTATTACA
>NW_016221433.1:0-1487 GCF_001687245.7 Rhagoletis zephyria
AGCACAATCAGCAAGCAATTCAGCAGGAAACAGATATGGCGGCAGATATTCCGGTTTCGCGGTCATTTGGCTGTGCACGGAACCAAGATATTCGAAGAAAAACAGCACCCGATTTCAATTCTCCTCCCTTCTAACTTCTCATTCTTCGTGAGAACCACTCAAAAGAGGATTTCAACTTAAACGCTTTACAGCATCGACGAACTTTAGTGGAGAAGCGAAAGCCAAGTCAAAATGACGGACAACCAATTGACTACGAGCTGTTGCAGCAATCGCTGGCACTTAAGTTTGCAGCATTTATCCATACATACATACACGTATTCTAGATTCATGCAACTCTGCATATTCGCTTAGCACACATGTATCTACCCTGTGAGGAAAATCTCTAGTTCTGAACTCNTTAGTTCTAAATTCGACAAATAAGATCTAGTTCGTTCCGCATCCCGTTTTCTACAGTTCCGAACCATTTCTAAATTCGTCACTTTAGATATAGATTTCTAGTGAAAAAAACTGAAAAAATTAGTTTTTTAAAAGTACCACTTTTTGCCGATTTTGGACTGGTGGGGATTTAGTTCCTATCGGACTAGTTCATTTTTGGCGATAAAGATCTAGCACGGAACTACAAATTTGGTTCACCAGTTCGGGGTTTCCCTGCAGGGTATGTATAAAAAAATCACATACATTTGTACTTGTGTATTAGCGCGCATATCTGACGGTTGCATCGTTTGCATTTACATGCCGCTAAGCTGCGAAATACACACATACATACTTAGGTATTATTTGGCGAACGTGGCATAGAAGTTAATTTAAGCGGATCTTGCGGCTAGTGCAAAATATAAATTCTCAACACTGGTATCTATGCAGTAGCGAATACTTTGAACCTGCCTGACTGTGGCGTTTTTTTTTTTGGGCTTCGTTGGCGTTCCCCAATTTATTAAAACGCAATTTGCATCCATAATTGCCAATTTTCGCAAAACTTTTCAGGCAGATACACTCACTTGCCACCTACGTGCAACGTGTATATACATACACATATGTATGTATGTATGCATGCATATGCTATATACATATACGTGAAGTGGTGTCTCCGAGCTGTCGACTGCCGACGGCAAGAAGCATACAATTGCCGGCAATAGCCTTGCCACTACCGAAATCGATCCTCATCGATTGCAATATTGTGCACGTTTAATTACTTTATAAGCCATTAACGAGAACCTGCGAGGATTTACTTGCGGTTTATTGGCGAAATTTTCACTTTGCGAAAGTGAGTTGGTTGGTGCAAGCTCGTGCCCGCGTCTAGCCTTAATGCTATTCACCTACTTTTGAACATGCTTATGTATGTATGTATATGTAATGTACATATGTACTTATTCTTTTTCACATATGCACACTTATATTCATTATATATACGTACATACATATGTGCATGTATGGAATACAAAATTATAGCTGGAATTGATCTTTTTTGCAATTAAATGGCTTTTGGCCTA
>NW_016221434.1:0-1487 GCF_001687245.7 Rhagoletis zephyria
ATTAACAAATAACGCAAAAAATTAGCAGGGCTTCATACGAAAGCTAAAATCCCGTACTATTTAACAAAATAATAAAAAATACAATTTTTTACAGCGCTATAAATCGAACGCAGCATTTGTTCGATTTCTATCGCTATCTCTATCGCTATCTCAATCGCTGTCGCTATCGCGTTGGTGTGCGCAAGGCTTAAAATATCAAGAGAAAGATTTTTCATTAACTAAATTAAATTATGGCCCATCTTCAAACTAGATACTAAATTACATAGTATGCCACAGCTCCATTCATTTGGAAAAATTATCAATGTAAAATATCAACTGTGTAGTTTATTACCAAATCAATGCTGGACATATCAATTTTATTTTTATTGCTGTTTTCGGATGAAAGTAATTAAGCATGCACTATAAGTTTATGAGCGTGAAGTTTCTGATGAATATCATTCACATTTCAAATAGTTGGTAAACAGAGTCATTTATCGATGCTGGAATTTCAGCACCATTGGACATCCTTTACAATGCTCGAAGAGGGTAAAATTTGTGATAAAAGGCTGTCTGTTTAATTTCTCAAAAACTTTCCGTCCTTTATTACAGTTTTTCAACTTCAATAAACAATTTTATTAAGTGATTGCAATGCAGTTGCTGTTGTTTTTGTTGACCAGTCGGTAGTCTGTGATTTAATACTGTGATATGAATGAAAGATGAGTCATGCTTTGCGTGGTAGACATGCCGAGTATTCATACATTCTAAATAACTACTCGTACCTCAGCGACCACTTCCTAAATGCAACTGTGGGTGCGTGTGTTCGCCTGCAGACATCTTACTTATAAGTTAATGTAATATAAGTAATACAAAAATTAATAGCCGAAAATTGAAAGCATATGTACAGCCGCCTCCGCCGCCGTCGCCGCTGCTGCCGATATCTATTGAACTGCAAAGCGTATTCAATTCAATTCAAAGGCACGCAAAAATACNAACAATTTGCTGTTTTTCGTGAAAATACAATGCGTCACGCTAAAGGAAAAACGAGCAATGTCAAGCGGTGGATAGGGTTGCAAAACAAGACTTCGCTTAATTGAAACTTCACCAAAAAGTTTTGCGTGAATGCAAAACTGGTGTCACGACGCGCTTTCGCGGCACTGCCAAAGTGATTGACTGACTCGATGGTCGACCTATTATTTCGTTTTGTTATTCATTTTTATTTTTTTTTTAGTTCCACAAACTTTTTGCCTTCCATTGCCACAATAAATTGACAGCTAATAAAGTGTGCAACACTGCACTAATAACGGTTGAGGGGTGATAGGACGTATTTGTAGTCTCTTTTTACCCCCTCCCTCACCCATTTCTATTCTTGATAACTTGGTCTGGTAGGACAGACGCAGCCAATCGTCTGATTTTAATAGTGTGGCTGGTAATATTTTGTTGCTGAGAGCCCAATCATTTTCTACAAGCGCAAATGTTGCAAGCAAAAATCTAACACAATCTCGCGTAAA
>NW_016221435.1:0-1487 GCF_001687245.7 Rhagoletis zephyria
CGCGCTCCACTTGCTCAGTGAGTAATGCAGTATTTGTTGAAAAAGCTCTCTTGCCACAAACGTAACAAAATAAATTGATATTTTGTGGACAATTTGCACTCATTTCGGTTTTATACTTTTATTACTTTTTCGTCACTTTAAAAAAATCGTACTTTACGCGTTCGGAGACACTTGTTGGATGACAAAAATCGATCAATGAACACCTATAAATACTACGTAAGTTTAAATATTTTACTGAGAGGTACTTATGAATTGGCGCATCTTTTAAGGGTCGCTATATACCTGATTCGTGTGCGTTTTAAATTTTTCGAAACGTTCTAAAACATGACCACTCATAAATGTGGGTGCAATTTGTGTAAAAAAATCATGCAGGTAGCCAACGGAAAAAACCCAAATAATTAAAAAAGTGCACTTTCCTTTTTTCCTTTTATTTAATTGTCCACGCACATTTATGACCGCTTTTTAGTTTGTTACCGCTACCATAAAAATCAAATAACCTTTTGTTTATTACTTTTTTTTTTAAATTCTGACAATCATAAAAAAAAGTCATCAATGTTTTTTGCCAAGGAATTTTGAGCATATCTCGAGCAAATTTTTGAAATTCATACCTTTACTTAATTTTGAATAAAAGCGAAACGAATACATTGATTTTCATGATGTATGTCTCATTTTGTTCATAGGTTATGTGACTTTACGTGACACTTTTATCCGTTTTAGATTTTTTATGAATTAAAAAAAAAAAATTTAATTTTTAGGCAAACATAATTTTTTTTTCTTCATAAATTTATTTTTACCGGCAAAACTGTTGAGTATATAGAAAAACGTTATATTAACAGATTAAAGGAATTGTAATTTTAAATTTTTTTAAATTTGTTTGANCACCAAAGGTGACAATTTCCCCTATATGATAGTTACTAACTTCAAATCGATATATCTCGATTCCTAGACGTGACCCAGCGAAACGCCGGGCCACGTATAACTTGTTT
Source organism: Rhagoletis zephyria (assembly GCF_001687245.7). Classification (NCBI taxonomy): domain Eukaryota; kingdom Metazoa; phylum Arthropoda; class Insecta; order Diptera; family Tephritidae; genus Rhagoletis; species Rhagoletis zephyria. The sequence continues at coordinate 987 of NW_016221435.1, forward strand.
TTGACCGATATAACATTTCCCGTTGGTTTCATCCCATCCCGATTTTGAATGTCGCATAGTGTTATTAATCAAGTACCTAATGCTAGTATCCATTCGATTTCAATACGTAGTTTATTGGTAATTCTATTAACTATAAATAAATGCTTAAAAAATTACTAAAATTCGACTAAGACTAGAGATTTAAATTTAAAGACATCATACGCTAATGTGCATTCTAATTAACGATCTTTGTCTGGGTCATCCATTACATTTTCCCATTGTATGCCATCATGCGGTAGATCACTTTGAATAAACGGCAATTGCAAGGTGTAAAGGGAAGAATACAAAGTATCAGTGGTTGTTATGGCCAATGCGTTATTCTGTAAAGCCACAGTGGTGATCTCTTTTGACAATGCAAGTATCACAAATGCTGCAATGCCAAGAACGTGGTGGAGCCAGCATTTCGCAATCCGAGCACACTGAGAAAAAGGATTAGTTTCGACAACTAAAGATATTTAGTTT
>NW_016221436.1:0-1487 GCF_001687245.7 Rhagoletis zephyria
CAGATTAATTAATTTGAGTCAATTTGCAAGTGTTTTGAAAGCATTTCAGATTGGAATTTTAGCTGCAACTTTTAATAACTCGTTTGAAATAAAAAAAGTTTGCTAAAATGATCAAGTGTGACTACTTTTTGATGATTTTTAAAAATGTTTTTGTTTATTACAGAGTTTAGTGTTAAAATTTTCTTAAGGTAGTTCATTTCAGGCTTAATTGAATTTTTTTGTGTTTCGTTTTAGCTCGTTCTTAGCTCTCGATTACTCTGGTTGTTTTATTTTTTGCTAGATTTTTCACATTTTTAGACTTTGTTGAGAAAACTACCTTGGGCCTGGCTACAAAAATTTACTTAATGTTTCATTTCATTTTTTTCAATTAACAGCGCAGTTGTGAGTAATTAACTAAATCTCAAGTTTTAGGCTTTCAAAAACGGATCTCATTTCTTTTTTGTTTGTTTGTTTTTTGTTTTTGCTCTTTCTTTATTAAGCACTTTAATTAATTTGTAGTTATTACCGCCTGCTATTTTAATCTTCTGCTGCAGTAGAAGTAGTGTTTACCTTTGCTGACAATTTTTCATCCACTTTTTTGTGGCCAGGTCTTGCTAATTGTGCTGACCAAATGAAACTTTGCATCGGGTTGTTGGCTTAATGTACACAATCTGCTTATTATTAATTTGTTTAGTAAACTTTTTTTGTAGTATAAAAACTTTGCCACCACCATAAAGTAAATTAACATTTTTAATTATCTAATTAATTTTGTTCTTCTCTTCTTCCGCCAAGTGAATTTTGTGCGTGATCAATGGCTGGAAGAAAGCGTTTTTTTGCTGAAGTCTAATTTAAAAAAGTAGAGCAGTTTTCTTTTTGAAGTTGTGCACTAATGATTAACAGTGTTATTATTTTACTCTGAGTTTTGCTGTTTTGTTTGTTTGCGCTTTTTTCTCTCTTTCACTTTTTTGTAACTTCGATTCACGATGACGTAAGTGAGAGTTCAAATTTTAAGTAGAAANTTTGCTGTTTTGTTTGTTTGCGCTTTTTTCTCTCTTTCACTTTTTTGTAACTTCGATTCACGATGACGTAAGTGAGAGTTCAAATTTTAAGTAGAAACGGAGATCTCTCGGGGACTTCACCTGTGTTTTTAATGACGTTTTCCGTTTTGCACCAGCTACAAAAACATGTCAGTAAAGCTACTAAAATAGAAAAAGTAGTAGGTTTGTGTTTTTAAACGAGAAAAAGGTGTTACTATTGGTCATGTGAGCGCTAATTTATGTTCAATTTGTGGGTTTCAGTTTCAGTTTCAGCCTTGATGAGATCAATGATGACGTCAGCCAGGAAATGCTTTCAAACTTAAGTTTTTTATGTGTTTGCTTTTTGCGTTGAAGTTTCTAAACTTTTCCTCGGACTCCTTTTACAAATCACCAAAATAGAAAATGGTAGGCTTCTCGTATTATTTGGATTGCTGAAATGTTGAACTGTGAAAATAATTGCACATGTGACTT
>NW_016221437.1:0-1487 GCF_001687245.7 Rhagoletis zephyria
CAATTTCTGTGGAAGGGTGTGACTGCTCGATTTGCCAACAGTCTATGAACCCTAGTCAAGAATGCCTTATCACGTTATGCAATCACGTCTTTCATAAGGAATGCATTGAGACATGGCTAAAAGAACAACACGAGTGTCCTTGTTGTCGCCGGCTATGTCATTTTAAAGATTGTTTGCCTATCGCCCTCTCTAAACAGACTCAATCTTTTGAAGCTAGACCGCCATCCAAACATCGAGGACGAGGGACTTCCCCAAGACCAGGAACTAGAAATTGGACTAATCAAGCACGCAATTCTCCCGCTTCTAAATCGTTTCTCGGGACCGAGTCGGCAAAGCAAAGCACGGACGCAAACGCGCAGAATTCGTCGATGCCTCTGCTTGACCTGGCTGCGGAAGATAGTCATCGACTTCCCTCTGCTACGGAACATCCAACAGTAGACTACGCTCGGGTCTCACAAATAGTCGAAGAAAGCGTTACCCGAATGCTATCTAACCTGGGATTGGATCGTACGAGCACCGGCCCGTTTCGACGTTCTCACCCTGTAATTAATTCTAACGTTAATAACAATTTTGAAAACTTTCGCCCAGATAAGACAATTAATATCATCCAAAACTGGAACGTTAAATACGATGAATCATCCGATGGTTTAACGGTCGATGAATTTATCTATCGAATTAGGTCTCGTACTCGAGTACATTTAAATAATGATTTTGAACTTCTGTGTAAACATATACACATGCTTCTCACAGGTAAAGCGCGAGATTGGTATTGGCGCTACCACAAGCAAACGAATGTCATTGAATGGCAAGACCTATGTGCGACCCTCAAACACCAATTTAAAGATTATCGTTCGAACTTCGATATACAAGAACAACTAAGAAGTAGAAAGCAAAGAGTCGGAGAGTCATTCGAAACCTATTACGACGCTATTTGTCGTATTTGCGATCGCCTGACCATTCCTATCGATGAGGAAGAATTTATTGAAATTTTAGTAAGGAATCTCAAACCGGAAATCCGACACGAGTTGCTGTATGTTAATATACGCTCGGTTGCTCATCTGCGTAAATTGTGCCAAATGCGAGAAAATCTTCTTGCCGACGAAAATTATAGGCGAGCTCTACCCGGAAAAAATTTGCAGCCACGACGGAACATTTCTGCCATTGACGATGTGCCAATTTCAGCAGAGGCGGTTGCTGAAGAAGTGGAAGGTAACATTGCAGCAGTGCAACAAAATGCTCCCTCCAAATGTTGGAATTGCGGACTGGAAGGTCATCACTGGCAGGATTGTCTATCAGTTCGCACGGTATTTTGCTATGGTTGCTGAGAACCGGACACTTACAAACCCCAGTGTAGCAACTGTACTCCACGACGGATGGAAAACTCCTTGAGGGATGCACTCCGAAACAATCGGATGCACCCGAAGTAAAAAACAATACCCATTTTGCAGTAGCTAATTGCTCGGGAAATCCCGAGGATGCCAAGTTTT
>NW_016221438.1:0-1487 GCF_001687245.7 Rhagoletis zephyria
TCATCACCAATTTGGTGTTGACGCTGTGGATACTGAAGGTGATGGAATTCACGACGGTGAGTGTGGCACACAAGTATACAAATGTATAAATACATATATTTTGTACGTTTAACAACAACCAAAATTCACTTATGTACTGTAGAGTGCAGTGGTTTGTTTGTTGTCAGCAGGTCGAGGCTTGCAACCTTTCATGGCAGTAGAATCGACCAGTTGACATCACTCATACGCCGCGGTCACCCCAGTCACTTTATACCTATTTTACATAACTACATACATACGTACATACATACATACATATATGGCATACGCCTCATTACCCAGCTCAATTGTTGTTAATTGACCTTCAATGGTTTTTGTCTTATCATCATTGCAGGATGGCATGGGGCACCTGAAGATAGTGCCAGGCGGCATACAACTCACCGGTCAAGCGCTCATAATGGACATGCTGCGCGCATCGACAATACGCTCAAGGCACGGGCAACCAATTGCGATAGGTGAGTACAGGCGATAAAGCAAGCAATGTGCTACAGGGTGATAAATGTACCAATAATCACATAAATNTGGGGCGATGATAAACAATTTTTAGCGATAATCTAAAGGATAGGCCATTCTTAGTGCTATGTATTTTTTGTCCACTCGCGTATTCCCTTTTTCTCTGGTTTTTGAACTCTGCCAGTTGTACGGGGAAATTTTGTTAAGAGAATATATTCCCTGATTTAGTTAAAGAGCCTGCTTGCACTACTATTTTCAGACCGTCTAAATTCGGCTTTTTAAGGGCGGGAGGGGGAAGGTAGTATCATTTTATCGCAGCAATTTCAGGTCGAGAAAATTGCGGTATGACTTGGGTCTGTTTCCCACAGCAGTGTTGCCGTTGTGCGATTAAAGTCGCAACTTGCAGCCCAATTCTGAGATAAGGCGTTCTTCAACCATTTGTTGAGATAGGGTGTTTTCGAATCGGCGGCCAAGAAATGGCGATGTTCCACTTAGCCGACGAAATAATTTAGAAGCATTATGCAGTAATATAGCGACTGCTGAGTAAAAGGTCTATCAATCTCGGCAGCCATTTCAAAAACGCTCTATCTCAGAAAACTTTTCACGAAAGCCCTATTAGAGAATTTGGTTGAAGAACATTCTACCACCAGTTCATATACTATTACGACATTGTGACATACGAGATGGCTATCATTTGAGTCAGTGACTTACATAATCGTGGTGCAATGGTCTGTTTTCCAGCAAAATTTTTTACCAAAGCATGCATAATCCAATAACTGAGGATCCTAAATATTAATAAAAATGTATTTCGTCATGAATCTAACATAAAGAAAATTATAAATCAGAAGGATAAACTCAAGAGTAAATAATAGTAGTTTATTGGCGAAGGAGAGATACATCAATCCCCCTGGCTCCGCAACTGTATGTGCAAATGTATGTGTGAGCACTTATTTGTATGTGGATGATATGCAAATTTGCGTTTGCTTGTGATTTGC
>NW_016221439.1:0-1487 GCF_001687245.7 Rhagoletis zephyria
ACATTCTCACTTTTAGCTCACGCTTGTTTGTGGTAGTGCCCACATCTGTACATGAGCATACTCTATGAACCACCTAGTAGAAATCTGAAGCATACAACATCGCTGTTGGCAGCATGAGCTTGCTGCTGTGAATACATGCCAGTATAAATGAACCTTCATTTCCATTTAACACGCATGGTTTCTCAGAGCGTATGCGTACCTTAATAATACACTTGTACTACTGCTGTATGCATATGTCTGTATTAATGGAAATACTGTAATGTACTGGAAATTCTACTTTTCTGATACATTTTAATATACGGGGACATACAAACAATTAGCACTTACATATGCAAATGCATATCTTGTAAAAGCCCATTTGTGCTGAAAATAATATCGCACAACACGTCCGTTCACAAAAATTTTTGTACAAGACTGAAAACATTACAAAAATTCCACTTCAAATTTATCAAGAAATGTACTTAAAACAACGACAACGTACATTCGCTTGCAATTCGCTAGAATTGGAATTTATTCGTGGAAATTCATGACTACGCAAGAATGCATACAAACGATTTCTACTGGGCAGTGATGCCGAGCAGTGATCGGACTTTTACCACATTGTGGTAGATTCGCCACTTTTTTCAGCATCTACCACACAAGGTCTGAAATCTACCACATATTCGCGTTTTTGAGTAGTTTTCGTTTTGCTCAACAATATTTTCTTAATTTTAAGAGCAAAAATTGTCCAACTCTAAACACTAACAACAGGCAGAATGGGAGGATAAAATAAACCTTAAAATAGTAAATTTTCTCAATATTCAAATTTTCGACAGGAATCATGGTTTTATTGTGTTAAATTGCAAAATATATGATTTATAAAAAAGAATTAATAGCGCAAATGTTAAAAAATCGCAGATTTTTGTGAAAGTATTAGAAAATTTCAGTACATCTAAAGTTTCTAAAGCGTGTTTATTTGAGAATTGTCAAAATCGGCAAATCCCAAGTAGCGGTTTCTGGAAAGTGCCACATTTGTTCGATACATCGTGATGTGATAAAAAGAAAAGCAGGTTGCACTCCGCAAGGTTGCAGGNGTGGTAGATTCGCCACTTTTTTCAGCATCTACCACACAAGGTCTGAAATCTACCACATATTCGCGTTTTTGAGTAGTTTTCGTTTTGCTCAACAATATTTTCTTAATTTAAAGAGCAAAAATTGTCCAACTCTAAACACTAACAACAGGCAGAATGGGAGGATAAAATAAACCTTAAAATAGTAAATTTTCTCAATATTCAAATTTTCGACAGGAATCATGGTTTTATTGTGTTAAATTGCAAAATATATGATTTATAAAAAAGAATTAATAGCGCAAATGTTAAAAAATCGCAGATTTTTGTGAAAGTATTAGAAAATTTCAGTACATCTAAAGTTTCTAAAGCGTGTTTATTTGAGAATTGTCAAAATCGGCAAATCCCAAGTAGCGGTTTCTGGAAAGTGCCACATTTGTT
>NW_016221440.1:0-1487 GCF_001687245.7 Rhagoletis zephyria
CACTACCTTACCGACGCAATTTTCGAAATCGGTTGTCGTGGTCCAAAGTATATATTTATATTAGAATTGAAGTAGGTTTTTTTTGCTTAAAAATTACTTGTTTAAATCCTCATTTTCATATAAGCATTCATCTTTACACTCATGCGAGTATTCACGAGCTTTGGTTTAGGTCTCGTTCGGCTGTCTCACACAACGAAAATAACAAAAAAATATATCTGATTAAAATATGTTTGTTTGTCAATTACCTGTCAAATTTCCTTTCACATTGCGTCTCTAGGACATTGCAGCTTAAAGTAGTGACATACAGCTGATTTATTTGTCGCTAGAAGAAAAGAAAATTTATTTCTACCAACACTAAAATTTTCTAGACAGGTAACTGTGTTATATATGTATATTTTTTTTTTCATAAGTACATAAAAAAAGCAACTTAAAACCTGCAATGCTTGTACATGAGCTGCATAGATCATTTGCTAATGTCCTGACGGTCAACTTGGACATCCTTCAATGCTCGTTAGGAGAAACGAGCACGCTTGCGTATCATTTATGTAAGTACTTGAACCCAAAAGCTTAAATAAGGCATAGCATGAGGCGGGAGTGGAAGGGTTCTCTTACTATAGAATTAAATTTTTATTTCCTTCCNTTTTTTTTTGGTTTATATTTTGGTTAAAATCTTCTAAATATGTGCATATGTATGCATGTCTGCTAAATTTTGTTGTGTGTTGTGTCTTTGCTAAAGTTGGCGCATTAAAAAGTTTGCCATCTAAATCATAGCACGTTTCGCACCTGATTTTTCTTCAACAAACAAACCATAGGAATGCTGCAGCTTCGTAGACGAATCGCTAACGGCCGTTGTGGGCGGCGAGCTGAGAAAGAGGGAGGGAAATAGGAATAATCGAAGATACTTAAGAAAAATAGAATAAAAAAAATAAAAGCGAATAATACAAATCACCAGCCGCATAGGAATTTAGCTAACAAGACAAGCAGCAAAACTTGTGAAAATTAAGATAAATTGCTGAGTTGAGCAAAATGTTTGAAGTCGTCCGAAAAACGAAAAAAAAAATCATATAAAATGGACGTTTATATTTTATTATTGCTTTCTGATTAAGGCCCAACTATTTAAAGTTTAACCCTTTTTACTTTTGCGCAGGTCGAACAAGTTTAAGGTAGAATTTGAGCGCGAATTTTTGTGTTCTTTCCACATATTTTGCAATATATTTATTAATATTAAAACTGCCGAGTGGTGAACTGATCCAGGAGATTCATTCAGTAAATTGTCATTGGTCAGGAAAGAATGTGTGTAATAATCGTTCATTGAAGACTGGCTGCTATGAGTTCGCCCGAACTCGCATAATTATAGGATTGAAATGATTACAATCTGCTAAGATTGCCACGCCTGTAAATGATAGGGGTTGCTGCCGCAATATTGGCTGTTCCCCTTATAAAGTTTGAAGACTGCTTTCTGATTTTCTTAAAAGGTGGCAACTCGC
>NW_016221441.1:0-1487 GCF_001687245.7 Rhagoletis zephyria
GCGCGCGTGAGCGACCTGGAAGGCCCCCAAGTAGAAAGAAACGAACATATGGCATACAAAACGGCTGTCAAGCGGGTGGTCAACTAGCTAAAACGTACACAATGTATGAGCGCCGCTACGTAATGTTGCACCGTTCGTCTCTGTTACGTATGGCGGTGCCGATAACGAGTCATCCCTGTCGCCCACAACACTTTACCGTTACAAATGGCTAGGAAGTGTTTGTCAACCGTCTGTGCGCAGGATTCGTTTGGCGGCATTGCCAGCAATAAATAGCACTAATGTCAGTTTTGACGTTTTGTGTGGTTAAGGGGGTGTGTGTGTGTGTGTGTTGGCACGAATGTGAATGACGTTACACTGTTGGGGTGACTGTGCATCGGTATGTGGGGCGTCAGGTTAACGTCATTGCTGCTAATTGACGCGTTAAACAAATGAGTNACTTTAGTGACGTAAAGACTTTGAGAAACACCACCGTTATGCCAGCACTCTCCCCGCACCTCACTTCTATACAATTTTGTACATTTTCTAAGCAGCGTGTGCTATTTGGTTATACCTTGTCTCCTTTACATTGCACGAATAACTGTTTATCATTCTCGCCCACTGGAACACTTCCAGTCTGCATAGGTATTTAGTTTCCAGTCAAATGTTGTTTTCATCATAAATTACCGCACACAGGTGATGGTTTTCCACCAAAGATGGCGCTGACAGACCCTTTGGTATGCGTATTATGTCTTCGTTATAATAAATAGCAGTTAGAAAATAATGAGTTAGATGTCGCTACTATATTGTTAACAATTCAACCCAGCCAAACAACATAATGTTCAGTAACGAATGTTTTTATACCCGAGCGCACTTGTGCCTAAGGTTTTTATAACTTTGTTCACATAACGGTTGTTTGTAACAGCCAAAACAAATCGAGATAGATATAGACAAATGTACACATAAATGCTTAGAACGAATAAAGCTATGTCTGTCCGTCCGTCCGTCCGACCTTGTACACGAGCACAATTGTTATGTAGGTTGCCCTTTATTCAAGCTAGGCTCGTATTGAAAATGGGCAAAGTCGGACTGTAACCACGCCCACCTCCTATATAACGGTATTTTTGAAAAATGCAAATACTACGAGAATTCAGTAGGTAAATATGGGATCCAAATTATTGAAAATTAGTATGTGAAGTAGAATTTTAGTAAAAAAATAATATGATTACCAAATTTTTGGAAAATGGACGTGACCCCGCCCACTTATGATGAAAGGCTGTATCTCAGTAGATTTTGTCCAATCCTCCGGACATTTTTTGAAAATCTCCAAAATCGGGCAATAACCACGCTCACCTCCATTATAACGGTAATTTACAGAAACTCTAGAACTGCCATAAATCAGGAACTACTGAAGCTAATTGACTCAAAATCGAACTGTACGATGCTTTATGTGCGCTTATGAATATACTTGCCCTAACCACTATTACTTCATACACTTACACATTTTTTTA
>NW_016221443.1:0-1487 GCF_001687245.7 Rhagoletis zephyria
AGCTCTAAATAGTATTCACTAGTAATCGGTGTACCTTTTTTAAGGTAACTTGTATGAATTAATAATGCGTGCATACAAATAAAAAAATGTCGGCATGCCCTTGTTCACAGACAGACCACGCGTGACCATCTGTAATAACTACACGTGCAACCGGAGAAGTGCACCACTTTAACTGTTCCCTGCTCTCTGTTGTGTTGTGATGGATCCATGTTTTATTTAAGGTTACGAAACACTGCAAAGATTTGTTTCTTTGTTGTCTTATGACGAGTGTTAGCGATAGCTTTTCCATACCCAAACATTTACCCAGCTGACACATGTACCTTCAACCTAAGCCATCTCACGAAATTTTATTCTCCGTTCGTCCAATATCAATTCATGGATTTTATTGACGATTCAAGTTCATGGAGCAGAGTCTCCTTATTGGGGTGCATCACAAAAAAAAAGTTCGATTATTCCATTTCGAAAAATAGGTGAGCTGGATCGAATTGAAAATACAACCAAAAATCTCATCATTTTGATGCCGTTGATACATTTTTTTTTTAATTTATACGCAGACCTTGAAAGCTTTAATCCTTCTATCATCTGAGGTGATTTTTTAGAAAAGTATACTTTAGAGAGGTATACACTTTTAAAAATGATTTTGATGGAGGTCTTACATAGNAAGCTGGAGCTTTCGACTACAATGTCTGAAAATGCAGATAGTTTTGATGCGAAATAAGAACGAATCTCCGGAAAGTCGCTGATTAAATATAACACGAACAATTCCAAAAAGTATTAAAAATTCAAATAAAAACAAATTACCAAAAAATAAATAAAAAGAAATCCCAATGAAAGAAACACAAATTTAGAAAAAATTTGGGAAAGTTTTGAAAACTCTCGAAAATTGTGAAGCAGAGTAAAAAAGTACCTTAAAAATCACCGAAATCCCTTAAGAAAAGAAAAACAATTCTGAAAAGTAGAATACGAAGAGTCCCGGAAACATCCAGAAAGTTTTTCAAAAGTTACGAAAAGTCCCGAAAATTATTAAGCACCCTCAAATACTTAAGTATTTAAAATTTGGTATCTCCTAAATATCGTACAGTATTTACATACTTTAATACATATTTAGCAACTCGTAAATACCAAAGTTTTGTTTTACCTTTACCATTTCGACGTCTATATACACAAGCAGGTACTTTAAGCACAAAAATATTTAAGTTTGCCCATCCCTGGCTAAAACTTGAAAAAATTACTCCAGCGTTTACTGTAATATTTTGAAGCCATGGTACTTCGCCTTTCGCAGCCATTTAAAATCAAGGAAAATCTTCCATGGCTATTAATTTTGCGGGTTGAAGTATAATGAATACTTCATAACGTACGAGTGACCTTAAATTGCTACAAAACATTAAGCGTTGGAGTGTTTACTCAGCTGGAACGGCGATGATGCTCCACGCAACTTTGCCACACAGCAAAAGCTGAGGGATTTGTTGAACTTCAAAAAAAAAAAA
>NW_016221444.1:0-1487 GCF_001687245.7 Rhagoletis zephyria
AGAGGTAGTGTAATGATTCTAAGCCAAACGAGAGCGAGAGAGAGAGAGAGAGAACTACTGCCATCTAATAGTGCAGTAGCAAACAAAGAACCGTAACAACGAGAAAAAAATTTCCCTTGTTGCTAATTCTACCCATTCTGCGCAATTCAACAGAACGGCTGTACAGGTGCAGTGCAAACGAGTTTGGTGAGAAGGGCGCCCAAAAGAGGACGCCGCCACTGCGGGAATGAAAAAAACGACAGAATTCTGTACACAACTAAAGAATAAAAATAGCCGCCAAGAGAAAACACATCTTGCCAACTGGGAGGCGCGCATTAGCATCCGCTCAGAGTATCAAATACACACACACAAACCACTTTAGCTCATTTAAATTCTCGCACTACTTTCGTTCAAACTAGGAGCAAAATATACTGATTTTAAAAAAGCACAGCAAAGCAAAAGTCAGTGAGAAAAATAGAGAGAGAGATTTGCATACAATTGAACCTGAATTGCCACAATAATAAAAAGCTGCAACATTTCATTTTAGCAAAAGCAATAAAAAGTCAAAGTTAGAAAAAGAAAAGTAGAGGGCAAGCGAGAAAAAAAGTTGCCACTCGGTTTTCCACTCGGCTAACGGAAAAAAAAGTTTGCTTTTATGGAGCCGCTGCCACACGGCAGACTCTGGGGAGAGTTTGTCTAGACGGACAGACAGCGAAAAGTCGAAACTAAAGAAGGCGGCTAAGTGAATTACCGGAAAAGAAGAAGAAGAAGCAGATATGCTGCACCAAAGCAAAGGAAAAAGGCACAAGAGAACACTCACCTGCCGTCCTCCTGCAGCGTAAACTTCACCTGACGACCTCCTCCTTTTCCGCCATTACCATACACCGCGGCCTCGTCATCATCACCGGCGGCGACGGCACCGGCGGTGGTCAGCGAGCGCAGCAGCACCAGCTTGGCGTGATCGCTCAGCGGCGAGCCCAGCGGGTTAGCAGTAGTGCTCGTTTTCTTCTTCTTACTGGCAGTGGCCACATCTTCGACCACCGTCAGGCTGGAACTTCGCGGTCGGGCGACGACGGCAGCTGCCGAGCCACCATCTGAGGCCTTCCTCGCCCCCTCGCTGACGATCGTCCCGCCCGAGGTGGACGCCGTGGAGGAGGCGTTGCTGAGGGTGACGCCCAGCTTGCGCCGCTGCAGATTGCGGCGAAAGGAGGAGACCGACTCGAGGTTGCGCCGCTTCAGGCGGACGCTGTAGGAGCGCACGTGGAGCATGGTGGCGGTGGCGGCGGCTGCTGCTGCTGCTGCTGCTCAGTGAAAGCACACTCTCTTCAGGGGCAGCAGCAGAAAAACACCTTTGCAGTCTTCTCTGACTCACTGGCGGGAATCACTTGAGCCTACCACTGCACACCAGATTGTCGTCTCAACAAGGTTGGCTGGTTAGCTGGCTGGTGTGTTTGCACATAAACTTTTCTCTGCCCACAGGCACACACACTCCACCCACCACCACCACC
>NW_016221445.1:0-1487 GCF_001687245.7 Rhagoletis zephyria
AATTTTTTATATATACTTTTTACAGCATTTTGTCCAGACATGCTTTGTGCAGAAACTTTACTAACTCCTTTAAGTATGATAAATTTTTTATAATCCAAATTTCTTTTAGCTCTTTAAATTTATTAAAAAATGAAAATTCGTTTCTTATTGTACTGAACCGCGTGCACTCAACAATCAAATGCTCAGCAGACTCCAAGGTATTACAACTGTGGCACAAATTGGAAACATCCGGTTTAAATTTACTGAGGTAATGTCTGCCATAAGTTCTGCCTACGCTATAAGTCGATTTATCAGTTTTGTGTCATATGCATCAAGCTCCCAGTTTTTGTCCCTAAACCGTGGTCTTTTTTCCCTGTACATTATGCTGTTTAGCAGACTTTCGTCCCATCTGTTACCCAATAATTTAATCTCATTTCTCCATTCGTTCCATAAACTACTACTGATTCTGTTAAGCATTTCATTCGGAGTCAGATCTACACTAACCGTCAAACCCTGAGTCACTGCAGCTTTCGTCGCAACGTCCGCCTTCTCATTGAAATCAATACCAACATGCGCAGGGATCCAAATAACACGGATTTCTTCAAACAACGACACTTTAATTTCATTATGTATGTCCGCCACAATGTAATTGCTCGTTCGATAACACTTCAACGCTTTCACTGCCTGCAAACTATCTGTGAATATGAAAATTTTTCTATTTTTTACTTTCTTAGCAATTACAATACATTGATTTATTACAACAAGTTCCCCAAAGGTTGATGCATAAGTTTCCTCTAACCTGTACAGAAACGAAATCCCCTGCTCAATGTCATGCGCCGCACAACCCACCACTCCATCAGAGACAGAAGCATCCGTAGAGTACAGGTGAAAACCCCCATCCACTTGCACATTCTTTTCCTCATAATACAAGGCCCTAAGTTGCTTATTTGAAAAATTTGCCTTCGAGCTATTCAGCCTAGAAGAGCCAACAGCAATTTGTCATTTCTTCGAAACCGAACATTGGTGTTCAATCTATCAAACTTTAAATTTGTGATACGTGTAGCTGTAGCTCGATTTCATAGAGTGACTTTCCTCCAACTCCCTTTTCAGACTCGGATTTATAAACCACTGTTTTGACATTTCTCTCGTCGTTAACCAGACAGCTCTCTTCTGAGGTGGTAGTTCACATGCAAGTGCATATCTTGCATAAGTAGGCGTGTTGGGCGGAACACCAAGACATCTTCTTAGGGGCTCATTTAATATAGTGCATAGCTGCTAATTGTACTCATTGGGCAAATTGGCAAATGTGGTATTCGCGTACTCTGCTTTTGAGCGTACATGTGTTTTGTAAAGCTTTAGTGACACAGTAGGTTTTAACCCCGCTTTTATGGTTGTGAGTCTTGCCAGCAAATTTTTCCCTGGAACCACCGATTTTTTTACTTTCCCTATATGCTCTTTGATCGTTGAATTTGCACTTATCATCCTTCCTAGCCACCTCATTTTTTCAA
>NW_016221447.1:0-1487 GCF_001687245.7 Rhagoletis zephyria
ACCGTGGATAATCGTGTTCCAATTCTCCCGCGTTATCTTCTGATAAGGCGATCACTTATTCGTAAGCTGGTGCGAAAATATGTTTTTTTTATGATAAGCTTATTCCGTTAATTTAAGCAGAGGGATTTTGGAGAAAAATTAGAAGTTTTTGGTATCTTTAATTTTAATTTTAATTTTGATCTCAAAAATGCCGGATTTTCAACGAATTTGTTCAACATTATTTTTTGAGCAGTCCCTTTCAACACGAATAAAACTGTAAAATTAAAAGCAATTATTATTAAATTTAAACCTAATAATGGTGCATCTATTATCTTATGACCTGCATTGAAATTTTTTAATACATTCCAATAATTCGTCACTTGGCGCGCAATACCTCGTATCCGCCAAATGCAATTCCTATGAGGTGGCACAGAAAAAAGATTATTTTGGTTACTCTATCTGAATGTTTACTTACTTCAAAAATTTATTGGTGAATAACTATAGTAGAAGCTCATATTTAGTAAGTTCAGCTAGAAAACCATTCAAAAGTTTTGAAGAAAATAAATCTGGGAGATTGGGGTCAACTTGTCAAATAACTTTAAATTACAGCATCCGACTTGATTCACCGTACGGTTGCCAGACGTACTGATTTTATCAGTACAGGACTGATTTTTCAACTCTTGTACTGATTTTACGCTAATGTCCTAATGTTTCAAAATTTGTACTGATTAGTACTGAATTTTCAATTCAAACAAAATACTTTAGGATTTTCATAAGGTTTTTACTTAACGTTTGAACTTCCTTCAACAGTACTGTAAAAAATAAGAAGAAAATAATTTAATTATAGTTGACATGTTCCAGATAATGTTTGATATGCCCAAGAAATTAATACAATAAAAAGATCAATTATTTTATAGGCATATCGCCGGGTCGTCACGTACCAGTTGCGATAATATGATGCGAGCTTAAATTATTCAAAAAGAAGGCTGACGTTTTTTTTTTTTTGTCGTGTGTTGTTAGATATCTCGAAAATAACTTTCAGTTTAATAACAACAAATTTGCCTATAACTTACAATTTTTTTTCACAATTTACTGACAATGTAAAAGAGTTTTGCATTCGAGACATAAAGTTAGAAACTCTTTTCAGCGAATTCTTAGTCCTTCAAAGTTTTTGCGTAGTTGAAAAAAATTAATAGTGGAACTTCTCCACAGTGTGAAAAAATATGTATATAGTTTAGTTTTTTTCTTCAATACCACACTCAAACGAAGCAACTGAGAGGATCTTAAGTATATAGTTATTTCCTGACGTAAAGAGACGGCTTCTAATTTAAACTTTTTAAAGTGAGCTTCAAATTAAAGTTAAAAAATTAAAAATTAAAGTCAAAATGAAATGTATAGAATTCTTTGACTACGTAAGCAATGAAGATTCAAATGATTTCATTATTGCTATTCAAAAATTTCATAAATATAAAATAACTAGCTTATACCCGCGGGTTTCACCCCGCGCT
>NW_016221449.1:0-1487 GCF_001687245.7 Rhagoletis zephyria
AAAAGAAGGCTGACGTTTTTTGTCGAGTGTTGTTAGTTATCTCGAAAATATCTTTCTGTTTAATGACAGCAAATTCAAATGGTCTTGCCTATAACTTAAGCTACCTTTAGATGAGGCGATATTTTGGGAGCCGATAATCGCCTGCAAAAGTTGACTTTCTGTCTAAAAATTTTTAACTTAACGTAACTTAATGCCACGTCGAAATCTGTTTCATTTTGATTCCCTAAGTTCAACGTTANAATATGTAATTTGGTTTTTTTTCAATACCACACTCAAACGAAGCAACTGAGAGGATCTTAAGTATAAGGTTTGCTTGCGCAAAGAGAGAAGCCGGCTTCTAATAAAAATTTTTGAAACTGAACTTCAAATTAAAAGTAACTTTAAAATTAAATATATAGATTTCTTTGACTATTTAATCGCTGAAAATGAAATGATCTCATTATTGCTATTCAAAAATGTCATAAATATAAAATAATTTATTGGCTCCTGTGTACAATGATGTGTACACTCATGTTAAAATGAATAACATTTTTATTATTTTTTTTAACTATATTTTAATTATATATCAAAATATTGTTAAAAATAAGTACACTGGTGTTTGAAAGTATGATCTGTTACTTACATTCATAATTTCGCTTTGAATTAAAGTGTACTGAAAAGTACTGATTTTTTTAGCATGAAAAAATCTAACGTACTGATTTTCCGTGTAAAAAATCTGGCAACCCTAGCCCCAGTACGTTTTCTGATTTGATGAAAAGAGAAGGCACGCCCCTGTTATTAACTTTCGCTATAATTATAACGAGTTGTCCCTTCTTATTATCTACTTTCTTTGGTATGCTGTCATTTTAAAGACAATTGAATAGAATAAGTTAAAAGATAGATAATAAGGCTAATATATGATCTACGTACGGTGTCAGCAAAAAGTGGCTTTATTTGCGAAAGATATCTGATTTTGAGAAATTTTCTCGAGGTCCTTCCATGTAAAGCTTGAAATAAATAAAAAAATACCCTTATTAAAGCTGAAGAAAGGGGCTTTCAAATGGGTCTGGCTTTGAATGTCTACGACAATGTTTAAAAAAACAAATAAAAAATTACACCTTGCTACAGATATCAATAAATTTTTATGAAATATCACGCAAAATCGGGGAAAACTTAAAAACAAGTTTCCTTCCCTATTGTGAATATATTATATGTAGCTATGTTGATTTATTCTCCAGTAAAAAATCCAGTAACTTACAAGAATCGGTCTACATTAAGTACGAAACCTCTAACCCTAACTTTATGAAATTTTACTTAAATAGTTGTATTTTGGTAGTTGTAGTTTCACAGTTCGAAAAAATTTACTCCAGTAGTCGTGTAAAATTCAAGAAGCAGCACACAAAGAGGTGTTTTTCTTACTGCCACATTTTTACAAGTAAAAATTTTTTCAGTTAAAACATGGACCTCCCCTCAAAATTTTGCACTCTAATTTTCCCGTTCTTTACAAG
>NW_016221451.1:0-1487 GCF_001687245.7 Rhagoletis zephyria
TCTTCACGCAACGCCACAGCCGACATTTGCCGGGAATTGTGATTACCTGTTTGGTTAATGTTAATGTTAATGTTAATGTTAATGTTAATGTTAATGTTAATGTTAATGTTAATGTTAATGTTAATGTTAATGTTAATGTTAATGTTAATGTTAATGTTAATGTTAATGTTAATGTTAATGTTAATGTTAATGTTAATGTTAATGTTAATGTTAATGTTAATGTTAATGTTAATGTTAATGTTAATGTTAATGTTAATGTTAATGTTAATGTTAATGTTAATGTTAATGTTAATGTTAATGTTAATGTTAATGTTAATGTTAATGTTAATGTTAATGTTAATGTTAATGTTAATGTTAATGTTAATGTTAATGTTAATGTTAATGTTAATGTTAATGTTAATGTTAATGTTAATGTTAATGTTAATGTTAATGTTAATGTTAATGTTAATGTTAATGTTAATGTTAATGTTAATGTTAATGTTAATGTTAATGTTAATGTTAATGTTAATGTTAATGTTAATGTNTGCCACATTACGCTGGAATATGGAACAATAAAATACCTCTAAATGAGCCCAAAACAATGTGCTGCTATACAGGCTGCTGTGTACGCGAGCTTGCGCGCCTAAATATATGCTAATGTATAGTTGCCAGTTTTAATTATTTTGGAGCGCACATTTTCAACATAGACAAAATAGACAGCGTGACAGTCGGTGGACATTAGCATAATGATTTTTGAACTGAATAGTTGCTAATTAAAAATATATAGAACTACAATAGTATTCATCACTATACTTATTTAGTGCATATGGGTATTTCCTGAAAAGAGTCAACCAAAAGCAGAAAGAAGCTTCCGTCATTGTAAAAGTAGACCTGTTATTTCAGAAAAATCCTTCCCTTGTGTTCTTTTGTGGGAAAATGACATCGATGTGGAGGCAATTTCGTAACACAAATGCTGTAACATACTGCTCGACCGTTCGCCTATCAGTCCCTCGTTTCAGACTTGGAGGAGTTATAGTAAAGTTTAGGCGACCTAATTTTTTCTGATTAAAAATCGGTCAAATGTAGACCGATTGCGACGATATGGGTATCGGGAGAAAGAGCATCGCTTGGCAGTGCCTTGTAGTTGTTTAGTTGTTAACCTATACTCAACACCTAAAAGTAGACTAAGCAGTTGAGAAAAAGATTTCCCTAGCGTGCGTAAAAATACCTGCAGATTATTTAGATAAAGATCAAAAATAGTTCTTATTTTGAATTTAAAAAAAGTTAGAAATAACGGTTATTTAAGGAGTAATTAAATAAAAGTCAAAAAAATAATTGTTAAAGAGCGATTTTTTTAATAAAAATTTTAACTGTTACGGTCCGGAAATTCTCCAAATCTAGGCAAATTTTTATAAAGTTGAGGTTAAAGTAGAATATATAACTCGGAGCGGTAACCTACAAAATTACTTTTTCAAAATAAGCCCCGCACTAATGTAATTTTGTTACAA
>NW_016221452.1:0-1487 GCF_001687245.7 Rhagoletis zephyria
TTTCTTAACTTAAGGTTTTATGGGGCCTTCAAAGAAATTTTCAAGAATTGTAAGAATAGCTTCGGGAATTCTCGACAGTATTTCGCGAGTGTTAGGAGTTCTTTCAAACATTTTTCTGTATTCGTTTTTGATAACTTTCGTTATGTTTCGTAAATATTCTTGTAGGTGGGGATTTTTAGGGATATTTTTCAGACCTTGGGAACTGGTGTCGGATACTTTTTGTAGCCCTTTTTTGGGGATTTTTTCGGAACCCTTTACGGACCTTTTAGAATCCCTTTGGTTATTTTCGAAAATATTTCTGTAAGGAATTCTTTTACAACTTTTTTGTGTTCATTTTCGGAAACTCTCGGTTAACATATTTTGTAACTGTGCGTTTTGTGTGGGTTTTTATGAAATTGTATTCATTTTCGGAAACTTTTCATGATTTTTCTAATTTCTTTTTACACCGTTTTAAAATTTTCAGTAAATTTGCGAGGAATTTTTGGAGCCTTTTGCGAATTTTTTAGTGATATTCCGAAATATTTTCGGATTTCTATTGAATTGTTTTGAAGCTTTTCGAAACAATATCGCGATTTTNTTCGGATTTCTATTGAATTGTTTTGAAGCTTTTCGAAACAATATCGCGATTTTTGGAGTTCATTCAGAAACTTTCTGTATTTCTTACGAAACTTTCGATACACATATTTCGTAACTTTTCGTATTGTATTAGGTATTATTTGGGAATTTTAAAATTTCGCTCTGCCTTGTTGGCAATGTTTTCAGGCTACATTTTGAAAATTTTTGTGACTTTTGGGGGGTGGTTTAAGGTCTTTCGCAAAGTTTTTAAAACTCTTCCGGGACCGTTCGGAATATATCAGGATTTTTTTGCTATGCATGACTTTTAGGAATGCTTTCAAAACATTTCTGAAGTTGGTTTTCGGAAACCCTCCGTATTTTCCGTAAATTTACGTGTCGCATACGGATTCGAAATTTTTAAACATTCCCTGGACTTTTTTAAATAAGTATTTTCTGGACTGTCCGGAAATTTGTATGGTACACTCGAATTTTTTGTGTGAATTTTCGGCGTGTTTTGGGTTCTTTCAGACATTTTCGAAGATTCATTCGGTCCTGATCAGTATTTTTTTTTTAATTATCATAACTATTTTGGAACTTAGGAAATGCTTTACAGACTTTTTGAAGTATTTAAAAAAATTTCAAGGATCCCACGATTTTTTCAGTTTTTTTCATTACCTTTCGTTTTATAAGAATTTTTTTTGCACTTTCGGAAAATGTAAAAGATTTTTGCTTTGCTATTCGAAGTTTTCATAAATCCTTGGACAAATTTTTGCGAGTTTTTACCGAGTTTCGGATGCTTTCGTGAATTTTTCAAGAGCTGTCCTGAATTTTCTACTGACTTTCCAGAAATTGTTTGAAACGTTAGCGATTTTTTGTCATTTCGCGTGCTGCATTTGAAGTTTTCGACACCATTTTTCTGGGGTTTCCAAAAC
>NW_016221453.1:0-1486 GCF_001687245.7 Rhagoletis zephyria
AAAGACCGCTTAAACGCATCGACGTCTCCTCGTCTACATATTAAGCAGCCTAGAAATTTCTCAAAACAATTTTATTTGGATCCCTTTCTTATTTCAGGTCCTACCCGGCTTATTTGTTAATTCTACACCTAAAGCACTCTCAACAGTCAATCTTAATCTCAATGTGCAAACATTTTCTACCGGAAATATTTGGATCTGTCTTTAAAGTGGTCACAACTTTCTTTGAATTTTTCGCGAGCCTACCTGGACCTTGCTTTCCCTCAATAAGCCGATCGGTTTTAAATCGCTTAACAACCTGACAATAGTTTTTGCGCAAGCACCCACCTCTAACAGGCCAACCTAATATGCACGCAGGCCGACAGCTGGAATCAATCGAAATCGAATGGCGCTCGTAAAGAGCTAACACAATTTCCACTTTTTTCCTGCGTGATATTTTGATTTGGTGTTTTGCTTAGTGAAATCAAATTCAAATGCAAGCACGCGAATTTCGCGTTCAATTCTTTAATATTGGTAGGCTGTAAGTGTGTGTTTGGTTCATTGGTAATTGGTGTATTTGAAAGAAATTGTACCAAAAATGGAGGAAATTGTAATAGGTAAAACAAGACAATGAACATTGATTTCAAAATCTATGTTTTCGTGAACCGATTGCGGAAACACGCATGCCAAGCTGGCTAGAACATGAAAGCTAGTTAAATTCATCTTGAGCTTAGCAAATGAGGATTTTAAAATATAATATATAATATATATAGGTGTCAGACTAGGCAGGTTTAAGAAGGTTAACGTTTGGAAATATTTTTAAAAGTATTTAAAAAAGAAAAATGTGAAAATCTCCCAGATTTTTGGCTGGTTGAAAGTATATATTTGGCTTAACTGAAATTAATTACACCTCATGTAGCTGAAATTCCATATATTCAGCGAAGCCTGTGAGGGCGAGCTAGTAGTCGTATATGGGTCCTTATAAATGTATGACAATTGAATAACTCGAATATTGCATTGATGTATATATTCAACAGTTTATTATTAAATTTTTTCCATAAATGTCTCATCATGACTAGTTATGTATGTATGTAAATTAGGTTGCATCACAAACACAATTTTGACTCTTCCAACGGAATTATGAAATTTATTGTATTGAAGAATCTCTTAAAATTGTTTTTGTTATTTATGGCCTTATAACAATTATATTCAAAAATTGTATTAAAAGCCGTTAAAGCCGTTTTTAATGAAAATTTTTGCAGAAAGAAAATCAGTATAAATTTTGGTAGAAGTTATAGCTGCTATTTCGGAGATCTACACATCTCCTCATCAGATTTCTTCAACTGGGATTCGAACCAACAACCCCAGCCGCCTAGGTCAGTAATCTTACCCACTGAGCTAAGTTCGCCACGTAAACGTTTGTTGCTTTCCGCAAAAATGTTCATGAAAAACGCCCTCAACCTCAATAAAATTGTTGAATGTAGTTGATAAAAAATTTTAAACATTTTTA
>NW_016221455.1:0-1486 GCF_001687245.7 Rhagoletis zephyria
GTCTACGTTATGTAGTTTGCCTATTGTCAATTAAATCGAATGCTTTGTACTGCATGCGCTTCCACGTTTTTCGTTTTCAATGTAATTAATTGTTTATAATGACTTTTGCTAAAATTTCAAAATCAAAAGTTATCAAAACAAATTCTATGGGACTGAGAAATATTATTTTCTACTTTTTAGTCCATTTATAAAAGCGTTGTATATTAAAAAGTTTTTTTATATTATTTTTTTTAACTAATTTTGAAACCATAAAAACTCTCCTCATCTACAGAAATTTACCATTCGAATAGTGTTCTTGGTTTTGTAGAATCGCAAAATGAACGGATACAAAGTTTATGTTAGCGTATTAAATAATATATATGTACATAGATATTGCAAAAGCTTTTAGGAGCAAATTAGCTTATGGTTACAGAAGATATGGAATAAATTAACCGACGAAGACTTGCATGTCGCTTGGGGTTGAATAGAGAAGTCGATTAAGCCATGTCTGTCTGTCCGTCCGTGCGTGTACACGATAACTCGAGCAAAAATTGAGATATCTCAACGAAATTTGGTATGTAGGTTTCCCTTAATCCAAGGTAGGTTGGTATTGAAAATGGGCGAAATCGGACTTTAACCACGCCCACTTCCCATATAACGGTAATTTCNGTAAGTACTGGAGATTATTCACTCAAAATTGATATTTGCAATAAGTTTTAGACGAAAAATAAGAATGTTATAAATTTTTGGAAAATGGGCGTAGCCACGCCCACTTATGGATACATGTATATATCTTAGCAACCGCTGCACCAATTTCTTCCATACTTGGCACAGTTATTGGTCTTCGCACAACATACCAATAGGCTGAAAAATCGGATAATAACCACGCCCACATCCCATATAACAATAATTTGGATAAATACGAGATCTTCGATAAATCAGTAAATATTAAAGCTAATTTATTCAAAATTGATGNATTTATTCAAAACTGATGCTTGCAACAATTCTTAACCAAGAAATACGTTTGTGATAAAATTTTGGAAGATGGGCGCCCACTTATGATCATATATATGTGTCTCGGTAACAGTTCTACCAATTTGTACCAAACTCGGTATGGTTATTGTCCTTGCCACATAAAAGCAAAACGTTGAAAATTATTTAAATTGGACTAAAATTACGACCGCTTTTCTTTTAATATTTCGAAATTTAAGGACTCTTATTTACTCAAAATTGATACGCCCCGGCTTACCATGTAGCGGTAGCTTTCGGCAAGGTGAAAGTCATATATTAAATACTTGCGCTGGGTATTTAATGTTCGGCTCCGCCCGAACTTATACTTTCTTACTTGTGTTTTTTTAAATTGCATGAATTTTTAAGGCAGTGTCACTCGATGGGTATATTTATACAGATTGGTTCATTTTTATATTGGGCTATTGGTACCAAATAAAAAAAATTGGCAAATTTTTTTTTATTGTCAAAAAATTGGTATAATCAGGGTTGGAAAAAA
>NW_016221456.1:0-1486 GCF_001687245.7 Rhagoletis zephyria
TGTTTTGTTTGTGTATTTGCTAAGATAGAAAGAAAGCGAAAAGGAAAAGAAAGGAGTAAGTTTGCGTTTTGTTTGTGTATTTGCTAAGATAGAAAGAAGGAGAAAGAAGGAAAAGAAATGATCATAAGGGAGATGAGAGAGGAGTTGTGCGAGAGAGAGGCTTGTGACACCAATGGAAGTGGTGGTGATGGTGGTGATGATACGAAACAGGCCTGGCAACACCACACCACATCAACAACAATTGATGATGATGATGATGATGGTGGTGGTGGTGATGATCACCAAAGGAGAAATCACAGTCAGTCCGTCAGCTAGCCAGCTAGAGCTAGCCAGTCAGTTTGTCTCTGCTGCTGCTGCTGCTGTTGTTGTTGATGTCTGTGACTGTGTGTGTGTGTTTGCTGGCACTGTAAGCTTGAGTGAGATTGTCTCTGTCTCTCTGTCGCTGCTGCCATCGCTGCCACAGTCTCGGGAGACGCTGTTTTCTTATCTGCTAGCAAAGCGACGCTCTACGCTGTGCGATTGAGGTGCGCTACAGCACACCGCCTGCAAAGCTTTCCATGGCCGTTCGCAAATGCTGTGCCAGGGCGCTGCTGCCCATCAGCGCCGGTCAACTGTTTTGATAACACAATTTTGTACTGATTGCAATTACAAAGTGAAAACCTTTGTTCTACTAGTTACATGACTTTAAAATTTCCAGTTATTCTTACTTTTTTCTATTCGGTCAATCAAACAGCATATTTGCATCTGTACAACTTTGCACCGAGACCAATGCTGCAATGCTAGTTTGCAAAGTCGCTGAAGAGTGGAAAGATTGCTCGTCATGCTATCTTCATCTTCACGGTGTACGGCGGCAACAACAGCAGCAGCAGCAGTTGTACACCAGTCATCAGTCATCATCAGCAGCAGCATATGCTGTTGCTGCTGCTCGGCAACAGTCACAGTCGATAACAATGGCCGCTGCTGCTGCTGCCACCGCTCACCGAGAAACGCCTCGCTCGTTCGCTTCTTCTTCTTCTTCTTCTCTTAACGATCCCCGTTTTGTTGGCAGCCAAAATTTTGTTGGCTGATTGTACGGCTGATCAAACGTTGTACAACTAAATTGAGTCAAAAGCTTCTGCTGCTGCTGCTGTGTTTGCTTCTGCTGTTNAAATCTGTGTGTCTTTTTCATTGGGGGCTGTGTGATCTTACCGGTTTTCAAACTAGATCGGATAAATCAAATCCAACTGGGAAAAAATTGGGTGAGTAACAGTGGGATATAACTAAAAAAACTAAAGGTATACATTCCCATTTTCATCTAAATATAAAATCCAATTTTCTAACACAACTTTCATTTTTTCAATTTAGGCAACACAACTTGAACACTAGAAAACAGTTATAACAGCTCTGCCTTTTTAAGCCTCAACAGCCCACTTTTTCGCTTCTACATTTTTCACTTTCAATCACAACCAACCAACCAACCAACCAGCAACAAACATGTCCGGCAAAG
>NW_016221457.1:0-1486 GCF_001687245.7 Rhagoletis zephyria
GAAGAAAACACGTTTTCTCACTGCAAATTCACAGCTGTCAACTCATTGTACTTCGCCATATTCATTGTTTACCCATTGCCACAAACATCGGCGTAGCCAGAATGAAATTTAGGGGGGGCGGGGGGAGGGCGGTTATCGACCCTATTAAGCTGTCATTTCAGGGTACTATTTTATATATATATAAGGAAAATTTGAAAGTTCGGGGGGGCTCGAGCACCCCCCTGCCCCTACCTGGCTACGCCCATGGCACAAATGTCATTCTGTGGGAATGCGCAATCTTGTATTCTATCGTTCTTGAAAATATCGAAGAGATGAAAAGTGCCAAGTACCTAGGAATATACATATGCAACAAACTAAAGCTTTATGAGCACGTAGAGTATACAGTGAACAAGATTGCTAAAAAAAATTGGCCTTATCTGCAAAAAATGCAAAACCGAGCGATGAGATTTATCCTCTACAAACCGTACGACACAGCAACAAGATGTATGCTTGAAACCTTGAATTGGTTAAGCGTGATGCAACAAGTTTTTTACCACGCTATGTAATTTGTGTACAATATTAAGAAGGTCAACCTGCCGGATTATCTTAGCGATAATCTCCGATATATAAATGAGACCCATACGTATTTGTTGAGAGAGAATAACAGCTTCAGAATCCCGAAGTATAGAACGGATGGGGACAACAAAAAATATTTTTTATAAAGGCTTAAAGTGCTTCAATGAATTACCAGAGGCTATAAAAAATTGTGATACTATCACTCTTTTCAAGCGGCTGCTATATGACTATTGCCGAAAAAGTACCAAAATTTAAAAGAGCAGACATACATATGTATACGGGTAATTTCCAAACAAAGTGTTCATGACAGGTATTTTATATATTTTTTTTAAGATTGATAATCTTATCCCCTAAAATCGTTCACTGACGTGAATACGGAACTGCTTTCAGGCTCTTCAAAAATTAATTTTTGTTCTTATTTTTGCATTTTTGTAACATTTTTTCCAGAATGTAACATTTGCATACCACTTTTATACTCATTTATCAGATAAGCCAATGTTGGAGGTTTTTTCCGCCTTCTTCATGACATTAACGTGACGTTTTTCTTGGGAGGCAGGCTTTTAGTTTAATCTTCCTTCAGCAACAACTTCCCATATATGTCATTTGAACACTTTTGGAGAAACAAGCGATTTAAATAAATAATCCTTTTCCACCTAAAAGTGACCTTCTGGAAATATTTCAATTTTTTTTCTAAGAGTCTAACAGCCGGTTTCATCAGCAATTTAAATGGAAAATGATTTTTTATTTTCTGTCAATTTCCATATAAAATTCAAAAAATTAAAATCATTTTTGACTTAAATTGCTTTCGTGAAATTGGCTGTAATTTCACGAAAATGTAAAATCAAGGAAACCATTGAAATCCCTGAAGCAATAAATAGGCCATGGTACAATAAAAACAGGTAAAAGCCAAATTGACATCAAACCTACAAAA
>NW_016221458.1:0-1486 GCF_001687245.7 Rhagoletis zephyria
GGGTATTTAATGTTCGGCTCAGCCCGAACTTAGACTTTTTTACTTGTTTCTAACTGGTTTGGGTTTTCACTGCAGGGCTCACATAAATATATTTACGTATATACATATCTACAGTCAGTTTCCAAAATATGCAAACCCTGACTTTTTGACGATTTTCTTAATTAATATTTTCTGCATCAAATTTTACATATTTTTTTTTTTTTAGAAAAATATAGTTGATTCAACAGCAAAAACCGCAAACCTATATTTTTTAATTTCAAATAGAACTTGGGGAAAATGCAAGGAAAATTCATCGACATTTTTCAATTTTCAATTCGTTTTTTTTAGATTTTTTTTCCGCTGAAGGTGCTGCTGCGCATCTTCGTTGAACTAAAAAGAAAACTGTGTTTATGCATTATATGGAAGAAAATGCGCAACGCCCTCTGCAAAAATAAAAAATCTCAAAAATCAACGGTAATTTTTAGCGACTTGAAACTTGCACTTTCTTACAATAAAATTTAATGGACTACAAATTTGCATACTCAAAATTTCTCTAAGAAATCGAATTGAAGAATTGGAAGTTTCAAAGGGAATTTCTTGGTATGCATTTCTTGCATTTCCCCGAGTTCTGTATAAAAAAAATATTATTTATTTATTTATTTAACAGAGAACTAATTATAAATAACTAATCCACTTGTAAGAATAAGCACTGGCTACCCGGGCAAATATTTGTAAGTAAATAAAATCGTCAATACGTCAAGGTATGCTTATTTTTGGCGCTGACTGTATATACATACGTATGTACTTTGCTCTCTTGCTTCTTGCTACATAATTTTTTCTCGTAGCCCAAATAGCCCGGGGCTTGCGAGGTGTGTAACGTAATGAATAGTGGTCAAGGTTCTTACACAGATATGTATACACCATACATTCTCTGCACTAAATTAATCCTGTATACATATATGTATGTATTTATGTATCTGTGATTCCTTTCCTCAAAATCTATCTCATGCTTTGTCCGCATTTGTGTTCCACGGCTATAGAGATGTGACAGTAAGTATCGACTGAACATTTTTATTACCTGCAAGAATTCTTAATAAAATCCAATGAAAAGTGTTTGTTTTGTCATGGAATGTAATTTGTAAGGTGATAGTTTATCTACTTAATTGCTGTTAACGCTTTGCACTCAAATACTATTTTACGAATGCCTTCAATGATACAGCTTTAGATGAAGTCAANTCTTCATGATTACATATATACACTAACCAAAAAAACTACTGTTAATTGCGTTTAATCTGTACGATTCACAAGCAGTTTAAGTTTCCGATCTGAATTTAGAGTAAGCTCACTTTAGATAAAAAATAAATCGATATTCGAGGTTGCGAAGCTTCTTTGTGGCCTTGTTCCTTTCCGTGAAAATCTGCCTCTTAACCACACTTTCCTCGTTACGGCTAACGTACCTCGTATCCTAGGCAGCAAAATGTGGTCTGGTAGCATGAAAAGCCCAAAA
>NW_016221459.1:0-1486 GCF_001687245.7 Rhagoletis zephyria
ATTGTATATATATATAAAGGGAAGGTATACACGGAATATATTACCTCAAGTGATTGTGACGTAGGATGGTGGTTGATGGTCGTTCGCTGTTGATCTCCAGGAAAGAAGTGCCCCTGCTGTTTTCAGTAAAATTAAGTTCACCCTCCATAAAGTACAACTATTTGGAGGGGAAACTTGACGATGGTTAATTTGGCGGGAAAAGTGTATGAACTTNCATAAAGTACAACTATTTGGAGGGGAAACTTGACGATGGTTAATTTGGCGGGAAAAGTGTATGAACTTTCTGATCATTTCCTACTACATAAATGTGAACGCATGTGTGCGTATACAAATAAGTATTAGGTGGGTCCGTCTTATATTGTTTGGTTTAGGCTACAGGCCTAAACATACCGGCCCCTTGCTATAAGCAACATCTGTCGCGCCCTTCAACCACCACACCTACATCCTTTAACAAATAAATGTAAAAAGAAATATGTATCAAATTATATTCACAATTGATTGGTATTGCTATGTGCTGATTTGGAGCCTCCAATTTTCGTGTCCACGTCTCGGCTTCCTTGATACTGGAAAGAATGGTTATTAGGAAAGGACGTGGGTAAAACATTTCATTGCACATATGTATAATAAATTCAGGCAGTAAGTAGCTGGCGAGGCCGAGTCTCCAGTCTACCTTGATGCTGTATTTGATAAAATTATGTATTGTAAGTAGGTGGCGAGGCCGAGTCTCCAGTCTACCCTGATGCCGTCTTTGATAAAATTATTTATCGCTAATATGTAGGCTGTGGGCGGAAAGGCCTGGTTTCCGCTCCATCGCTTTTAACCTTTTGAACGTGGTCGGAAAGGCCGAGATTCCGATCCCCGTCGTGGTATTTGCTTGTATTAACATGGGGTCGGAAAGCCCAAGTTTCCGATCCCCTAATGTGATCGGTCGGAAAGTCCGAGTTTCCGCTCCGAGTCTTTCATTGTATACTGTTTATCTTATTTTTTTTATTATTATTCTTATTTTCATATATTATCATTATTATTATTATTTTGTTTGTTGGGTGGAGAGTTGCAAATAAACGCACATGAATCCCAAAACAAATGTGTTTGTACTTTGTACACATGTTCAGCACATAGTGCTGTAGATTTGAGCTTGCGATTGAATAATGTGAGTGGTAGCGTGTGGTATGCATAATATTGCACGAGCATATAAATAGTGCATTTGCTCTTTAATATTCTTGTACCGATACCTTGTTATCGATTTTGGTTTCTACCACGGTACATTGATAAGGTAATCGCAGGAAATCTTCTGTGAGTGTGTGGAATTGTAAACAAAATATTTCAATTTGACGGGATTTGATAATCAGCTGCTCTAGTAGCACCACCCATATGAATTCGCCTTGGTTTCTACACTTGGGTTCTACGCTCACATAGCTGCCATATTGGTCCACAAGTGTATGAGTAAATAAATAATATCTCAAATATCGTAAATGATACGACAGGG
>NW_016221460.1:0-1486 GCF_001687245.7 Rhagoletis zephyria
GAGTAATTTTGCCCAAAAGTGTTATCTCTAATTAGTATGAGAACCAACAGCAAACAAAGTTACCACATGGTAAAATGATTTAAAGTTACCAGGTGGCAAAACTAACACAGTAGATAATATAGAACTGTGAGTACCCTAACTGTATTACAAATATTTACGTTGAGGTCACACTTACCAAAACACGATTTTCGGTTTTGTCACCTTTCGTCTCCAGTTTAACCATATATTTGACCAGAATTTTTGTGTGACGGCCCAGTATGGATTTAACGCTCTCTGTAAATGAAAAAGAATGCAAGCAAAAACATAATAAGTGAACTAATATTGGATTTACTGCAAATTTTCGATAAAAAAAAAATATATATATATAAAAAAAGTTCACGACCTCAATCCACACAATACACATACATCTGTATAAAATCTATAATAGTAAACAGTTTAAATTTCTTTTTTTAGAGACCTCACCACTTTTATAAGATCATGTCAACAAATCTACTGGAAACAAGCTTCTAAAGCAGTTCGAGCTGAATTTTTATGAGGATCTTGCTGATTCTAAATTGAAGTGTCTCGTAGTTGCGGATATGCACACTTAAGAGCCAAATGTAAAAGTCAGTTATGATGCTTATTAAATCAAAAGAAAATAGCAAGAATCTTATGCACACAAACGATTCATATTGTTTGCATTTATGTAAGCATAATATATGTATGTAAACATAACTAGCATGGAAGTACCTAAATGCTTCAAAATGGAGAAATCACAGTTGACCACTTAAGTGAAATATACAATACATATACATATTTATAAATTAATCGCTTACGTACATATGTAGCTTTGGAATTACCCACATTTTTACTACTGATTTTCTTTTCTGTCGCCTAAGATACACACAAATGTCATAGACGCTATTATTGGCACATAGTATAGAATAACGGCCTTATTCATAAATAAAATTATGGTTTAAAAAACTAATACCTCCCTATTATAGTTACCATTCGTACTGTCATCAGGTATGTAACTTGAGAATAGAAATCGCTGCATCTTTTAGGCGCATCAATATTACATAGTTACATCCCGAGTTAATAAAAGGAAGGTAAAAATAAAGTAGGTTTAGAGAGTTTATAGTTTATAAACCTTTTTTAAATCTATTTTATTTTTTATGAATATTTATTATGTACGTATGTACATTTTTCTAAAAATCTTTATTAGAAAGCACTTGCATATTTGAATTCTAAACAAATTATTTTTAAGAGAGTACCACAAAGGGCATGCGAAACGAGAAAGAACCACATGTTCAAGATGTTGCTAAATTTGTAATTCTGATGTCCCATATATGTATGTATATATGAGAAACTACATCAGAACTGGCACACGATTACTTTATTACCGCAGTTGAAGAAAGCTAATAAAATTTCCAAGAGATCAGTAAGCCCGTTTTTTGCATTTTTGTTTTTATACCCGAGCGCACTTGTGCACAAGGGTATTATAACT
>NW_016221461.1:0-1486 GCF_001687245.7 Rhagoletis zephyria
CTTTCAGGAGTAAGAAGTCGATTTTTGTCGAAAGTCGAAGTCGACTTTGCCATCCCTAGTTGGCTTAACTAGTTTGTATATCCGTCTGTACGGATGCGTGTGGCGCCAACCAGTATTTATGTACGTATACTTGTATATGTATGTATGATAGTAGCTTTGTATAGTAACTTATCCAGTTAAACATTGCAGGCAGAGCGTAAAAGCAAAATACAGCGTAAAATTGACAAGAAGAGAAAACTAGCAGAAAAAGTTACTGAACGCAAAACTAGTAAAAACTTGCAAGTGAATAGTTGTTGCACCCTTTTGATATTCTGCTGTAAACATTTTACTATTTATAAATCAGTTTTAAACTCTGCTTTTCACACAAGCACTTACACAGTCTAGTACATCATTAATATTTTGATTTCCACTAATTTTACTTTTGTTTGTGCTAAACCAATTCAACAAAAGGTGGCTTTTGACATTTATTCTTCTTCTTCTTCTGCTAGTAGAAATTTCACTAGGAAGAATTTGCAGCTCTCCCGTGTTGTTGCGCTCTCGATTTGTTGCACATTTTTTGGGTTATCATACACTTTTCCAGTAAAAATTTGCAGGTTCCAGTACAAATTAGTACTGACTATTGGTTACTATACAAACCTTGTATGTATTTATATATTTGTATACATATGTACGTACATGCACGTTAGCTAGTATTCTATTTTATTAGCCTGGGTCGAAAAATCCATATTTTTGATAGCGACACTGAATTATTGTCGCGAAATCTGTTTTTCTATCAAAATTAAAAACCAATGTAAATCCAAGATGGGTTAATGGGGGATATCTCTAGATTTGTATTTCGCGTTATTTCGGTTTTGGCATGTAGGCAAATATATTTTTTTTGCTTAAAGGGATCTCATGCAAGTTATGTGTGGTGGATTTTATGTTATTTTTCCCACCGTACCGCTTCAGCGCATCTGACGACAGTCCGGAGTGTATACGTATGAAGTAACGGCGTTGTTCGCTCGTTAAAAATTTGTTGAGGGAGAAAGTTGCTAGCTATATGAGTGCGAGATGTATATATGCTGGAGCATATATATACATACATATATGTATGTGCGTTTATATGGGAATTTGGTGTCTAGGGTGGCTCTGATTATTTTTTATTTATTTAATATTATTATTTTATTTTTATTTTATTTTGTTTTTAAATGCGAATTTTCCTAAATAATAGGGTGATTTTTATATATTTTTTGTTTGACTTATGCCTTTATGTATATTTTGATAAAGTTTATCACAAAAAAGAGAGGGTAGGTGGGATGCAGAGATATGTATGTACGTATGTATATACATCTAATTCCATGCAAACTGTACATATAAATTGCGCGAATGTTTATTATTATTTTTATTTATTTTTCTTCGAGGGTTAGTTGATGTGCGTGTATCATTAGCGCACACAAGGGGTTGGGTTTTGGGGTTCAAACCCCCCCTAAAGCTAATAACCTCAAAT
>NW_016221462.1:0-1486 GCF_001687245.7 Rhagoletis zephyria
TTTAAAAAGAAAATACATATGCATGTAGTTTTTGAATTTCATTTCATTGGTAGAAACTTATTTTATGTATTTAATTTTTTTAGTTTTATTTTTCTTTTTTAATTTACTTAAACGCATTTAATTTTAAGATATTATGGTTTTTTCTTTTATATTCTTTTCTTTTCTATTTTTAATTCCTTTTTTTTATTTTCTCTTGATTTTTATTTATATTGATTTAAACACGAAAATTTTTTTATCAAATTTTATATTTAGGAAATTATTTTATATACTCTTTTTAAATGTAGTTTCCTTTCTGTTTTTAGTTTTTATTGTTTTAAAAGGAAAAATATATACATATATACATTTGTACAAATACTTTTTTATTTAGTTTAATTTTTAGGAAACCTATTGCTAAAAGATAAACTGAAGAACGCTAAGATTTTTCAATTAGTTTTCGAAAGACAGAAAAGGGCTTTCAGTATAGTTGAATTGAGCACAGGCTTACGAAAGACTTTTGTTCTCCGAAAGACTGTGGTGAGTTCAAAAACAGTGGCCAGAACTGCGCTGCTAGTCTACAAACCAGTTATTCAGCAAGCTCAAGTATCCTGGATTTTAAATCATAAAGCTCATTTAGAAAACTTTCCCGTCCATTAAATCGAGCTGGAACTGTCAAAGCTCGTGGCATCCCCGAAAAATCTCTTTGGATATTATTAGCTATTCTGAGAGGCTTACCAAAAATTCAAATAAACCCGATACTGCTTTATTTTCAATTAGACCTATAGATATTCCAGATTTTTTATACATTTTTCAACAGTTTAACGTTCAATATTTACCATTTACCGCCCAATTGCAATTTACTCTAAACGCCAAAAGTGAAGTGGGGAATTTCATACCAACAACCAGCTGTCATTCACCAATCACCAGTTCCAATACTAGCAGCTCTGTCGCGCCGTTCGGGCCAACAG
The DNA here is from genome assembly GCF_001687245.7 of Rhagoletis zephyria. NCBI lineage: Eukaryota > Metazoa > Arthropoda > Insecta > Diptera > Tephritidae > Rhagoletis > Rhagoletis zephyria. The sequence continues at coordinate 945 of NW_016221462.1, forward strand.
GCCGTGGCAAGCAGCAAAGCAGTTGGGGTCCGAAAATGTGCGCAATTACATACAAATTTGACCGGAAACCGTTGCGCCTTGTTCATTATTTTAGCCGCGTTAATGCGTTCGCAGCGCCACCGGGCAGGGCAACAAACATGCTGGCGTTGGCAAGCGGTCGGGTCGGCNACTAAGCACCTCTTCGACTGCCAGCCAAACAAATTGGCATAATCACAGTGACAAATTGTCAAATGGGCGCGTTAAACATTGCATGCTCATACATACTTACATACTTACATACAGGCATGCCACAGCAAATGCATGCACAGGCGCGTCCATCCATACTTACCGCACTCACTTGCCAAGCGGTGGGTAGCCCCGGAACGCTTATCACATTGCTCGCATGTCTCCTGTTGACTTTTTTTTTTTCGCTTGTTATCGTTACCATGACACTCGCTGCTGTTACTATTTTTGTTGTTGTTTTTAAATTTTTGCTGTTGGTTTACACTTTGTATATTTTATGGCTGTGCATATTCATTGAAATATCCGACCCACCGGTTCGC
>NW_016221463.1:0-1486 GCF_001687245.7 Rhagoletis zephyria
TTTCCTATATAAAATAGCAATAAAGACAAGTAAAGGCATTTACAAAATTTTGATTTTATTTAACTCCTTTAAGAAATATAAAGCGAAATTTGGCAACGTCGCATTGTACCACAGTACTTTTATAATTAGACATCCGCAACCGAAAATAATAATACTTTTATTATAAGGCGAAAGTTTTGAAAAGAATCAGATATGAAAATTTCTAACGCTGTAAAGTCTAGAAAAAATTTTAAACGAAAACTGGCAACATAGCACTTAACAATAATTCAACTTGTATACAAACTTGGAGAGAAAAATAATTGCATACGAATATTACTATTATCTCGGCTTATGAATTCGGAAAAAAAGTAACAAGAAAAATCAGTAGTGAAAAGTGGCAACATTGCGAAATTAAAAGAAATGCATAATGCAAATTCATAACATTGCAATCTGCTATGAACTAAGTGTTATCCAAATTTTAGAAAACAACACGAAAACCAATATCAACATGGGTAGAAATGGCTATAAAAAATATCAATTATGAAAACTGGCAACGTTGCATTATGTAGATTCATTTAGCAAGTGTTTTTCTGCTGCGGCAAGAATTCTCAAACGATAACTGAAAATAAAGAATAGCACATAATATAGCACCGCTGAAAATGCAAGCGACACTTGGCAACATTGCAGGGATTTCAATGACAAGAGTTTTAAGAACTGAAATTTTCGAAAACTTCCGGGTCACATTTTCGTCATACAATGTGCCCTAAAATTCCTTTTCAAACCTTAAAATAATCTATAAATTAATGTACGAGTTTGATGAAAAAACATATTTGATTAATATATGTAAGTGCAATGCTTGAGAATTTATTTCTTATAAATAGTATTACCCAAATGCGCTCTGCTGTTTTTCTGGCGCAATTCTAAACAAGAAGCAAGATAACTGAGTCAGTGGGTTTCAATTCTTGCATCAACCGTATCTTTACACATTATGTGTTGTAAGGAACTTGTAAGACCGCCTGAGACACTTGCGGCAATTTCACAAACTGAATGACCTACTCAGTGCTTGCGCAATATGTTAAACAAATTGAGAATTATTTTTGGGACACCCCGTACCTATAGAATCATAGAAATTTTAAAACATTCCAATGCAAAAACGAAAGGACAAAGTTGAAGACCTTTTTCAAAATGAAAAGAAGTTAGTTGTCCTGTTTGATTCATCGCAAAATTTTTAGCGAAGCAAAAGCATTTCAAAAACGTATCCTTCAAAAGTTAGGTGTGAGCCTATTGAATAGTTTCCACGTTTGCACAACCCGTTCGAGTACCGATAGACTGATGACTATAATGCGATTTCTAATCAAAAGTTTCGTCGTGGGATTCATTCGATAAGACGATATATCATCGTGCAAAAAACGCCAGCTTCCCCACGTGTGTCAAGTTAGCACTACACTTTTCGAAATTGGAAAGTTAACTACGGCATTAATTGTAGTGTTTTTGTTGTAAATTTGTT
>NW_016221464.1:0-1486 GCF_001687245.7 Rhagoletis zephyria
AAAATAAGAAATCTCAAGAAATTTAATAATATTATACAATTCAAAATTTGGAATTTTCGTTGTTTTCTGAACCTGTGAAAATATTCCAACTTGCTGTGACTTTTAACTGTGTAAAATAATACAAATTCGAAAATATAACAAAACAACTAAAAATTTAAAATTAAGTACATAACTTCAGAATTTTGAAAATTCAGTGAATTCGAAAAACTGATAAGCCTACTTAAATAACATAATACGTCGAGCTTAGCACACAGCTATAATTTCAAACTTAAGTGAAATTTTACACACTTCTTCCACGAATTAAAATTTTCAAAAGCATCCATTCATTAGGTTTGTTCCCCAAGCTTCTCGAAGTCACTTCGAGTTACATATACGCGCTCCGCAAGTAAGTTTTCGAGTTTCTTTGATATACGCTCACAGTTTGAACTTTGCTCGAGTTTTTCTACAATTAGCTTGTGGGACAAACCTGTTATATATTCTTGTAATGATATTTCACGATATTCAGTTGAATATTATGAAAATACATGTTACAGTCTTGGGGGGGGGTAGGGGGAATTTCCCCAATTTCCCCTGCCTGGGTCTGCCACTGGTTTAAGTTTCCTAAAAGCAATGAATTTCTTTATGCTGATGTATCTAGTTCCTTTGAAACCGAAAAGACTGATGAATTTATTATAAGTTTTTGATTTATTATTTAAAACCTTTTGGACATACGAAGTATATTGTGATTTTTTAATCGCCATTTAAGCTACGAAACTATTTCTTATTTCGTCTCTTAGATTTATAGAAGTATTTTCTGCATTAGTGTCCGCTTCCTCAATGTTCACACTATCCAATAAATGTATATCTTATGTGGGAAATATTTCTGAAGATTCCAANTAAACTATTTCTTATTTCGTCTCTTAGATTTATAGAAATATTTTCTGCATTAGTGTCCGCTTCCTCAATGTTCACTCTATCCAATAAATGTATATCTTATGTGGGAAATATTTCTGAAGATTCCAAATTAGCCTTAAATCCCAAGCAAATATTGTGCAAAGCACAGCAAACGTTCATTATTGCTGTAAACTTTTGGGGATCATAATGCAGTTCCCGTGCGACCAAAGGACATCGAAACCTTCCTTTCAGCATTCCATATACTCTTTCAATGATCGACCGATAGCAATTATTGAACCGGCATTCCGCTGAATTTTCGGCTGCGGCGCGATAAGGAGTTAACATCCATGATTTCAGCGGATATCCTTAAATTATTTAATTAAATTTGTAATAAATAAAAGATACACAAGTATTATTTGCTGCTAACCAAGAATCCGTATCCTTCTCTCGCCATTGTCAAAACGAGATTGTAAAGCGCTTCTCTCGCTATATAATTTCGCCTCAGTTTCCTCTGTTGTCAAAGCGTTTTCTCAATGGCTTTGCACACTTCAATGAGGCAGCGTTACATTGACTGCTGAGAAAGGCCTACGTGTTGGTCTTGGCCAATTTGGTG
>NW_016221465.1:0-1486 GCF_001687245.7 Rhagoletis zephyria
AACGGTTACGGTTTCGGTTTGGGTTTCGGTTTCATTCCTTGAATAAAACAGCTTTCTCGCTTTATTTTCTGTCATTCGGCTGCGTTATAAACATTTTAAAGGCAATTTTTCAAATAAGGCACTGGCGAGCGCGAGCGCGACGTCGAACGCGACGAATTTGTAATAAAAAATTGCGCGATTTTTTATTAAAAGTTTTCGCCTGCGGCTCTTTTTATTACAAAATTGATACTTCGATAATGAAAATTTTTAATTAAAAATCGCGCGTTTTTTTATTTTTCGACTGCGGCGCCGTTTATTATAAAATCGATACTTCGATAAATAATGAAAATTTTTAATTAAAAATCGCCCAATTTTTTATTACAAATTTTCGCCCGCGGCGCTGTTTAATAAAATCAATACTTCGATAAATAATGAAAATTTTTAGTTAAAAATCCCGCGATTTTCTATTAAAAATTTTCGCCTGCCCCGCTTTTTATTTTAACATCGATACTTTGATAAATAATGAAAATTTTTAATTTAAAATCGCCCGATTTTTTATTAAAAAATTTCCCCTGAGTTTAGTCAAAAATCGCGCGGCTTTTTAATAAAAATTTTCGTCTGCGGCGCTTTTTATTATAAAATCGANTTCGGTATTTTTTGTAATTTTAAATATGAATTACTTAAAAACTATAAGCCTCCAAAGAGTGGGGTCTTCAGATTTAGAATCTGAAAAAGCTCCCCTATGCTCCCCAATAATTTTTTTTCAAAGCCTGGATCTGTTTTGGAAAACCCTGGAAAATTTTCCCTAGAGGCAAACCAGTTACAACCGTGTATTTTTCCCCAGTGTCGTTTTTGGTTTTTTCATAATCGGCCAGCACATGTCGTGTCGAAAATAAGTTTGTTGTCATTATTGGCTTATTTTAAAATAATTTTCTAACTTAAACTGGTAAGCCAAGTAATCTCAATTAAGCAAGGATCCTACTTAATTGTATACCAAATGAAATTGCATATCATCCTGTAGGACTTAATACGAGTGAAGGAAATACCAGTATATCTGCAAGGTTAAGTAAGTAGGTACGAAACGTAGTAGAATTTCTGATAAATACATACACACGTATATACTTGCGATCTCTATTCACTTCCAGTTGACCTATAATGTAAACAAATGTACAGCATATGCAATTAAAAACTATATAGTCCATATATGCTTACATACATACACTAATATATTTATATAAATACTGCATGCATATTCATACACACCTACACTGTGGGGAAAATCTCTAGTTCAGAACTGGTGCGCTTCTACTACACTTGGCACCACTACGAGTTCGCGATAAATTTCTCTTGCATGCAAAAAAGAAAAATGCGAATTTAACGCGGCGATTTCATGGGAGGTGGAAATTGTTCCACGCTGTATTACCTTTTCTACAGTTCGGAATCAGTACTTAATTCGGTAGATGAGATCTATTTCATTTTGCATCCCTTTTTCTATAGTTTCGTACCA
>NW_016221466.1:0-1486 GCF_001687245.7 Rhagoletis zephyria
TACAAAATCCCTTGGTATGCAAAGGATTTAAAGAAGCTTAAGAATTTAAGGAATATGTTTTTCAAAAAGTACAAATTGTCAAATTCCTCTTTCCACAAGGAAAAGTAACGGAGTAAGACTCTCCATAAAAACTATGAGTCTAAATTTGAATATGACATCAAACTGAACCCAAAATCTTTTTAGCATTACGTCAAATCAATAAATTCCTGTTCAAGTATCCCGTCGCAAGATTTTTATAATAAAACCCATGCTCATTCGTCTTTTGAAGCCGCTAATCTATTTGCGGACTTTTTCAGTTCAAAATTTGAGCCTAATTCGAACTTATGGATGACGATGCTTCTAAATAGCCTGGATTCCCTATCAATTTTAGAGAGCTCTCCTTAACCCTTTAGAACGTCATTAGAGGCATTTTGATGATCAAATCATCATCTCAAACGGATGTAGATGGCTTGTGCCATTATGTCTTTTTACTTTCTCTTTGCTTAGAAAATTTTAGCTCTTTTAGGCACATAACCAAATTGAGATCGGAATATTACCCGCAATTAGAGAATGAAAATAGGCTTTCTGACTTAATCTTATTTACCAAGATAGTGGAACAACATTTGCAAAACTTGAATTTAAGTGGTTTTGATTTGTCGCCAATTATTTTAAGTTCTGAAGCTAAACTACGTCTTTTTATTCATGATCTCAAAAAAAGAATATCTCATAATTTTGCGTGGCTAGAAATAAATATTGCACATGATTTAAAATCAGATTTTGGAAAAAGGTTACATTAATTACATTTCATCATTTTGAGGGAAAGCTGCTAGTTTCTGCTGGAAAAATGTTTGCCAACAGTAGTTTGCCAACAAGAAAACAGCTGATCAAAAACAGCTGGTTGGAATTTGCGCAAATTCCTACATTTAATTTGATGGTTTGGAAGTTAAAATAGTAAAATATGACTAATTAAACTTGTAAGAAGTAAGTAATTATTCGTTTAGTCAGTGAACTGTGTCAGGATAAGACTTCAGGATTTGTTTTCAAACATTTGATCTTTTGAATTTTCTTTAACATCTATCTTACGCAAGTTAAAATAATAGAAAAAATTAATGTTTTTCATTTCTAATAATAATTTTATTTAAAAACAAAATTTTTGTTTGTTGTTTTTTGTGGCTCTTTGTAGCATTTAGAATTTACACGTGGCTCTTTTCGGCCTCGGCATTGTCCACTCCTGGCTTATGCTCTTACTTATTTAAGAAAGCTGTCGAAAGCGCGAGTAATTCGTGTTAGATAAGCACACTGTGTGTCGTCGAGTTAGCTCGAATATCTTATTTTTCAGTCGAGAAATGTAGTTTTGAAATTTTCAAATTACTACGGTGTATTTTTCTCAAAAACATTTGACTCAAAACATATGATTTATAAAAATGTAATTTGTTTATAAACAATATATAATATAATAAAAAAAATGTCTATCATACTTAGGCGTGTTGGATCAAAACAAATATGT
>NW_016221467.1:0-1486 GCF_001687245.7 Rhagoletis zephyria
TAGAAACAGCTGAGAAAGACTGTTTTGAAAGATTGGCTTGCGTTTTTCGTTCGCTGTCTGCGCATATTTTGGGCCTTATTTGTTTTTTTTTACTCAAATAAATGTATTGTTTTGGTCGTTGGTTTTTTTAAGTTAGCTGGCTAAATAAACATTTGAGACTGGCGCTGAGTGCTGCGAGTACAACGATCCCCCTTCCGAGTGGGTTAGGTAAGAAGGCAGCTAACAGACGCTCCTCAAAATTTGCCGGCATAATGTGTAAGTGTGTGTGTTGGAAAACCGTTGAAGTTGCCTTCGGAGTGCTGGAATGACGCTTATGTGGCGTTGGCTGCTGAAAGGTGGCTTCAGTAGGTGGGTTGCGAGGAGTGCAGGTATACAGACATTGCTTGCCATATGCGCCGCAGAAGATTTTTGTTAACATTTGTTTTTGAAGGAAAAAGTTAAGCATTTATGTGGCTAAAAGTGAGAAAACCACAACTGTGTGGCACTTTATCGAATTCGGCATAAATTGTAAACACAATTGAAAATGTTCTTTTGGGTTGTTTTTTTTATTCTTTGAGATATTTTTGTTGATTGTTTTTGTTCTTTTATTTGTGTGATGTTCCCGGGCTACTGGTGTTTACTATTTACTTAATTGGGTGTTAATGTTGGCACTTGGTAAAAAACAAAACATTTCCGGCGGTTCACTTTCCAGTGTTCCTAAGTACCTTCCCGGAAATTTAGATGTTCGTGTTTAAGCTTTTAGAATTGTCTTATTTAGAATTTATATGTAGGCAGAAATTTTAAAGGTCATTACTACTTCTGATATGTATCAAAAGAAAAGTATGAGGCATTTAAGAAGAGAAGGTGGTCAACATTATTGAACTATAGCCGCCTTCGTTTCGCTAACGTTTCGCCAACACTTAACGAGTGGCCAGACTCGCCAACGTTTGTCGCTCCTAGCTAACTTTGTTACTGCTTTCACATAAAATTTTTTGCAGAAACGTCGCGAATCGAAGGCGGCAAATATTTTTTTTTTCTGGATCATAATTTGACCGATTTACTAAAAAATGTTTTTAATTTATCCCAACAAATAAAACGCTAAACTATTTTATATTCTTAGGAATGAACAAAACTAAAGGAACGTATGTTCTGCGCAAAAGCAATTTAAAACCAAAATCTGTACTTTTTGAGTAAAAATCCAATTCATAAAATTACGCTCATTTTTTTACAAAGAATGCGTATCAAATGAGTGGGCTTGCCTAGAAGAATACGGTACAATGTGAAAAATTCCCTATCCAAAATAACCGCCACTCTAAAATGGCGGTTTATATATGGGTGTTTCCATCGGAATGTCTACCGCAACAAAAAATAAAATTTAATTCATTTATCTAACGTATTTATGGGCCAATTTGTTTTTAGTAGTTAATAGCTTTGTTCCACACGCTTTCCGGGCTGCTCCGGTAACACTGGTCTACAAGGGTTTTGCGAATAAGACGGGACCTGGTGT
>NW_016221468.1:0-1486 GCF_001687245.7 Rhagoletis zephyria
TGAAGTTGGTGTGTCCCTTGGATACGACTTTGCATAGGCTAGCGGAATCCCTACATTTCTCTATGGATATGCAATAGGACTTCCAAGAGTCAGTTTTAACTTTATTTACCTTTTTTTACCGTTTTAATCCACCTTTGTATAGCTGCCCCAGCTCCCCCGTCCACCACGGAGGGAATTTTTTTCTTAAGGACGCTAACTGGTGTGGATTTTTAAAGGCTATGGCTGGAGGTTTCTCCAGCTTATCTACTACGTTGTCTAGTTCTCTCTCTAGTACTCTCCAGTCATCGACAGCAATACCATCCATTGTTAGGGCTAAATACAGTTCCTCTTCCCATACCGCAAATCTTTCGGGGCACCAAAGTATTTCTGTCGAGTTTGCGATAGCACCAGGCCAAAACAAATGCGAGCATCGAAAGATTCCTTGGCCCCCAACTCCATGCATTCCAAGTAGAAAGTTCTTCGACATCGCCAGTGCGAGTCATTTCATTACTTCGGGCCATTCGCAGTTTTGCATATAGTTAAACTGTTTAACCTCGCAGGCACTTGCCTTTGTAAGATCTCATCGATCTAATTCTGGAACTTTTTTCTTTTGGTATTTTATACGTCGTTAATATGTTCGTTTTCCATGTTAACAGATCCTTTAGCAATCTCATTCAGTAGTTCATTTCCTTCTAGCCTGCATCCATGCCCCGCTTTTAATATATGTAATATCTAAACGAATTTTGATATGCTTCGATTGATTTCATAGCTGCTTGATTTTTTACAGATACCAATTTCCCTTACCACAAAAACTTCTACCAGTGGAGATCTTCGTTGGTTAGGCAGCTTAAATGGCTGTCGACCCTTCGCAGTAGACTCCAGCTCCTAGTCTGTCAGTAGCTTTAGAACCATCTGTGTAGTTCCTATAACCGGGTCGTTAGCCCTTACGCATGCTACTTCTTCAGTTATAATCTAATACACTCTCGCGAAATTGAGATGCGGAGCCATATAGTTTGTACCACATTAAGCTCTTCTGCCTGTTGAGATATACATATGTATGTATGTACTTGTCTTCGCGAGTCTTTTAGCTGATTCCGCAGCAAAATTCTCCACCGCAAAGTTCACATATTACCGATTAATTGAGTATTACTTCTAGTGTAGCAGTTAGGCTGCATCCCGTTACGCAGAGTAAAACAAGCGTTCTACTTATTTACTTCCAATACGAAGTGCGACAGTTATCAGGAAAGTCCCATAAACCAATAGAAATCATCTACAATCGATGACTGACTTAGATGTGATCTCGTCGAGATCTTGCAATGGCCTCGATGTCGGAGAAAATTGTCGTAGGTCGCCTTGTGCGTATCACGTTTTTGGCTCACAGACAGGACTTATTTACCTATTGTATTTAATTGATTCTATTTGGAAAATATTACATTGCTGAGATGAATAATAACTGCAAGTTATTGCGAGCCGTTACTTTTTCTCTCATTTAGCCTGTAACCATCTG
>NW_016221469.1:0-1486 GCF_001687245.7 Rhagoletis zephyria
GCACGGTGGTACTAAAATGAAGTGCGGTTAAAATAATTCACATCATTTTTATATTTTTAAATAGGATCAATTCGATGGCATGTGATTTATTGCCGAACCTATTGTCAATTACCGTGTATTAAAGTTTTAAAGATCACACTCACATATTAAAATAAAATTTTACATTTCGGGACCCTTGTAGCATACCTGAACTTTTAAACATCAAAATCAAATTTTAAATCCACAATACATAGGTAAAAACGAACAAAATAAAATCATTTTGCGAAGAAATTTAATAAGTTAAATTTTAAGGGACACCCCAATGTACGTGCATACATATATAACGCAAAAGCTAANTTGATTTGTGTTGGAGAACATTTCTCCACGCAAGCGTCAGCCCAAAACAGCCCCAGCAACATTTTGCGACTATACTCAGTTGTATTTAGCTACCACTTGCAGCATTGTTACGCGAGCCGCCAACGAGGGTAGACGTTTCGTACATTAGGCTATAATAAAACAATGTACAGTATGTATAAACCTATGTAGTCAAAATAGCAAATACTAGATTATTTGCAGACAAACGTGAGCGGGATATCTAGAAAATATACCAGCTACCGTGCGAACACGAACACATTGACCTCCGACAAAGCTCGCGAATCAACTGCAACTCCCATATAGCAGCAGAGGCAGTGTTGCCAACTTTTGAGTTTCAAAAAGCACCAACACTAAAACCACTAAATTTTTTTAATCAAAGGACAAACTTTTTTCACAACAGTTTGTACGCAACAAGAGTAAAAAATAGACAATATTTACAGGATAAATCAATACACAGACCATTTTCGCTTACGAAGTAATACCGAAGCTCTGCACATTAAAACCGGTATATCTCGAGAAAGAAAAATCGAATCGCAACCAAAAATAAAAATTAATTTTAAAGGTAAAGAGTAATACTAAATGATTCCATAAGTGTAACTGAGCGAAAAGAATTTGTTGTTTTCACAATATAACCTCAAATATCGTCAAAAACCGTGTTTTTGGCACTTTGAGGTTAGGATATCTAAGAATTATGACATGCTAGTGCAATTCTGCGGCCAGATTTGGATTTAGAATGGTTGCATTTTAGTGCATTTAATTTTGTTGATTTTTGTAAATTCAATGCTGCTACAGCTTTAAATATTTCAAATAATTTCATGTTTTAACTATTAACTGACAAATTTGAGTTTAGAAAAAGACACTAAAACAGGCACTAGGCACTAAACCGTTTTTGTTGGCGTTTTAATTTTCAAAAGTCACTAAATCTAGTTCTTAAAGCACCAAGTTGGCAACTATGAGCAGAGGGTTCGAGCAGTTATTGGATCCCACCATGACGTGAATGATAACAATAACAGAGGGCGAGAAGCAGGCAACTGCGAAACTCAACGGTCGCCGTAGGACGGCATATGTATGTATATACATGCATACATACCCTGCAGTAAGCCCGGGGCCAGCCAACGCTAAGCCACCATGT
>NW_016221471.1:0-1486 GCF_001687245.7 Rhagoletis zephyria
ATGTTAAATGCGACAGTAGAAAGCATGGGTGGTAGACTTGCGAAGTACCTTTATTCGACTTCCGAAAGCAGGTGAGCTCACTAGTTCTGTACTAGTACTTTCCGCTGCAGGGAATCATTCAAAAGTGAAGTCAGTACATAGAGAAGTGTGTATGTACTTACATACATACCTATACATATACATATATATGGCAGTATTTATTTATATACATCCATACTTATGTATGCATTTATGATGTTGACTCGTCTACACGCGTTCAAAAAAAAAGAGAGCACTTTTGTTTATTTTAGGTGAAAGTGTTAAAATTTATTTTATACCTTCTTCCATTTAAGGTATTCAGTTAAAAGGATACAAGAGTTTCCGGCTATTTTGGAAATGAGCACGGGTAGTTGCTGAATAGGATAGTTGGTTGAAGTAGAGCCAGACCAAAGATGAACACATTTAATCGCATGATTTAGGGAATAAAAATTTAAATTTTTAGTACAAGTTCCTTTTATTATAAACTATGCACTATTTAAATTATATGAAAAAGGCGAAAAAGGTACCTTCTTATTCTTGTTTGGTCCTGCAACCGCTTAAACGATTTTCAACAAAGAATGCCAGTAGTTTCTCTTCTGTGCCAACTAACGCCAATTGGAAATGCCAAGTGAAGTCCTTCTCGAAGCGGGGGCCTCCCTCTTCCTCTGCTACGAGTTGAATACTTTCAGAGCTGACGCGGGATGGTATTGAAAATGGGCGAAATCGCACGCCTACCTCTCATATAACGGTATTTTTCAGACTACTAAAGGTTATTCACTCAAAATTATTTTTTTTTTATATATTTTTTTCTTATTTTAATGATTTTTAAACGAAAAATAAAAATATTAAACATTTTTGGAAAATAGGCGTAGCCACGTCCACTAATGATTACATGCGTATGTCTTGGTAACCGCTACACCAATTACTCTCAAACATGGCACAGTTATTGGCCTGGGCAAAACATACCAAATGGCTGAAAATTTTTAAAATCGGACAATAACAAGGCTCACATCCCATATAATGGTTATTTAAAGAAATACGAAATCTTTTATAAATTATTAAATACTGAAGCTAATTTATTCGAATGTGATGTTTGCAATAATTCTTTAGCAAAAAATACGTTCAAAACTAAATTTTGTAAAACTACCACATATGTGTGAGGGTCATCCATTTCAACAATATGTTAATAATTTTCATTTAAAATATGGGCCGATCTATATCAGATACCACATAAATAAAAGTTTCAAAGCGTGCATAATATTCACAAAAACTAATTAAAGTTAAAGAAATTTTCATCAAAATTTCGATTTTTTAATTAGATTTCCTAGCAAACAAAAAAAAACGTTTTCAATTATTTCCAATTCGAAACGCGAACACGTTAGTCAACAGAGAACATTTCTGCATATACCCGGCAAACGAAGAAAATTACAATAGCAACAAATTGTCTCAGTAAACTTAAAAAACGTAA
>NW_016221472.1:0-1486 GCF_001687245.7 Rhagoletis zephyria
GCCTTGTCGAGTGTTCAATTTTTTAGCTTTCTCTTGCTGTAAACTCTCGTCAAGTCACAGATCCGTCTTGACCGTCCTTCGTTTTTTGCGCTAATTGTGAATCTCGCCAGTCATGCCACCGATTACCTCTCTCTTCTTGCCGACTTTCTCTCACAAACACTCACTCATTTTACACTGCGCACTCAAGCCTTGAACTTTGACCCTGCTGTGTGTGTGNGAACAAGAATGAAAACTGCCCCGAGTTGTGGTAGTGCAGGTAGTTCGCGTGGGTCGCATCCCGTGATTGGGTAGTTATGACAGGACAGTGTGTGTGTGTGTGTCTAGCAAGTACCCCACAGTGCAATTGGGCTTCCTCGCACAATCAGGCCATTACGAGGAACGAGAGTGAGAACGAGTCAGGCAGAGAGAAACTTTCTGGCGGCGATGAACTGAGACTTGCCACTTAGGCACTGATTGTTCTCAGACTTCAGTCGTCATCTTCAGCGTTGCTGAGGAGGGTTCTGCACCACGTGGACCGGTTTTGCACTGTCTGAAGAAGTGTTCACTTCAGAGAATGGCCATGACCACACTCACCGCGTCTTGTGATCTATGAGCTCATCTAGATGCACCGACACACACACAAACACAAATACTTGGTCTGTTCTGCTCCTCTGAAACAAAAACAGCGGTGAGCAGTGTTTGTAGTGGACAATGAGTTATCACTTATCACCTGAGCAACACTAGTAAAGAGGCTACAGTGCAAACGAGTGTGAGCATATACAAGAACAACAGCAAAAGTAAAGGGAAAAAATGCCAGTGGCAATTTGCATTGCACGTCTTCAGTTGAATTCACCACCACTACTACCACAACAGTCTGGTAATGTGCGCCTGAAACTTTCGGTTCGATTTGTGGTTACCTGTCAGTGTCTGTCTGTGTGTATGTATGCTTCACCAAACGTAGCTATATTTGGCGGTGGTGCATTGTTTTGAGACTTCAGCCGCAGCATCATCATCAGCAGCAGCTCTGCTCACTGACCACCACCGGCGGCATTCTTCACACAGGCACACACACTGATGCTGCTATTTGGACCACTTGTGAGCATCAGCTTGTTGAAACTGAATTGCCCATAGTTGACGCCGCTGCGGCATTGTCTCTAGCTGACTGCCGCTAGCATGTGAGAACGTATCCCAGGACGGAGATGATAGACCGTTGCAATTTGCATCTTCTCCGCCGATGACACAATAGGATAAGACATCAGCTCGACTAAAATAGTGGTGTCAGTGTGTTGCTGCTGCAGACAGGTCGCCTCTCGCTCTCTCGCACTCTGCCTTTTCATGTCTTCTGTTTGTCTGGGCGCCATATGACTCTCTGCTTCGATTATGTTTGCTCATTGTACTCGTGTCTTTTGGCGAGTACACACACATATACACATTTTCAAAGTTTTCTAAAGGCTAATACTGCACACTGTATCCACTTTTTTCAAGGGGCGAACTGCACTTCTCCTTA
>NW_016221473.1:0-746 GCF_001687245.7 Rhagoletis zephyria
ACAGGAAGAAGAGTTCGACATAGTAAGGGATATAATCCCTAAGCGCGGCCGAATGCCGCCTATGCAGAGAGAAGTTCTGAGCAAAAATACTTCCGCCCACTCTTTTCTGGCAACACAGAAAGGAGAACTCTACATAGTAAGGGATATAATCCCTAAGCGCGGCCGAATGCCGCCTATGCAGAGAGAAGTTCTGAGCAAAAATACTTCCGCCCACTCTTTTCTGGCAACACAGAAAGGAGAACTCTACATAGTAAGGGATATAATCCCTAAGCGCGGCCGAATGCCGCCTATGCAGAGAGAAGTTCTGAGCAAAAATACTTCCGCCCACTCTTTTCTGGCAACACAGAAAGGAGAACTCTACATAGTAAGGGATATAATCCCTAAGCGCGCCCGAAGACCGCCTAGACAGATAGAAGTTTTGCGACAAAATACTTCCGCCCCTCTTTTCGGGCAACACAGAAAGAAGTGTCCTACTTAGTAAGAGTTAGAATCCCTAAGCGCGGCGAAATGCCGCCTACGCATAGAGAAGTTCTACGCACAAATACTTTCTCCCTTCGTTTCCTGCAACACAGAAAGGAGAACTCTACATAGTAAGGGTTATACCGCCTAAGCGCGGCCGAAGCCGCCTACGCTGAGCGGAGATCTGCGCAAAAATACTTTTTTTGCCATCCTTTCCGACAACACAGGAAAGGGATTTCTACATAGTTAGGGATATAATCCCTAAGCGCGGCCGAAGGCCGCCTACG
>NW_016221473.1:915-1157 GCF_001687245.7 Rhagoletis zephyria
TTCTACTTAGTAAGGGTTATAATCCCTAAGCGCGGCCGAAGGCCGCCTACGCAGGGAGAAGTTCTGCCCAAAAATACTTCTTTTCCATCCTTCCTGACAACACAGGAAGAAGAGTGCTAATAAGGCCGCCTCTGCAGAGAGAAGTTCTGAGCAAAAATACTTACGCACACTCTTTTCTGGCAACACAGAATGGAGAACTCTACATAGTAAGGGTTATACTCCCTAAGCGCGCCCGAATACCT
>NW_016221473.1:1199-1486 GCF_001687245.7 Rhagoletis zephyria
TTCTACTTAGTAAGGGTTATAATCCCTAAGCGCGGCCGAAGGCCGCCTAGGCAGAGAGAAGTTCTGCGCAAAACTACTTCTGTCCCCTCTTTTCCGTCAACACCGAAAGGAAAGTTCTATTTAGTAAGGGTTATAATCCCCAAGCGCGGCCGAAGGCCGCCTACGCAGAGAGAAGTTCTGAGCACACATACGTCCGCCTTCCTTTTCCTGCAACACAGAAAGGAGAGCTCTACTTAGCAAGCAAAAATATTTCCGTTCCCCTTATCCGGCAACACAGAAAGGGGAAT
>NW_016221474.1:0-1486 GCF_001687245.7 Rhagoletis zephyria
ACTTAACTTTTTAAGGCTTTTGAAGCCAAATTTTGTCTAGGTGGTTTATTCTAATCAAAAATATGTATGTAACATAATTAGTTCGGAAGTATTAAGAGCTTGCGAATTTACTCGAACATTNTACTACGCATAGAGCGCCAGAATCTGCCAGAGTCAGCTACTAACTTTATAATCAGTGTTGCCACAGACACATTTTTTCCTACCAAAATCTACCAAAACCTACCAAACATTTTCTTTTTGGTTTTTAATATTTTTGTTCAATGTCAAGGTTGTTAAAAATGTAGATAACTAATCATTTAGTAAAACTAAGACACAACTAGTACAATAAAAACCAATTAACTGCGTATAACAATTTATTTTACTTTACAGACTTATGTGACCTAAGATCTATTGCAATCAATTTTAGAGGCGATTAGTTGAGAGGCCGTTCACACCAGGCGATTTTTGCTTTCAACTATAAGTTACCTGTAAAATCGCTTCATGCGAACACCGTATTACGAATCAGGTATATATGCATGTTTTCCGTCGCCATTATACGAATGTGCAGGTGAAATATTCGTGTAAACAAGTTTGCAAAAATTTTTGGAGATACATATTTTCTATTTATCCCAAATAACTATTAATCATTGTCACGAAACCTACCAAAATCCCATTTAGCCTACCAACATACCAAATGGAAAAAAATCGACCAGTTTTGGTAGGAAAAGGCCAGTGTGGCAACACTGTTTATAGTCGTCTTTGTTTCGACTATAAATATGCCCCAATTTCTCTTTGAAAATGTCACATAGCGCGAAATAAGAATTCATCAGACTTCGCTGTCATGCTACGTCATGCGCTGCGTCGGATAATCGCTTGTACACTGAGGGGAAAAAATATTAAAATTAAATAGCAACGTAATTGATCTTACTATAAACGTCAACGAAAGTACTGTATATTGGTAAATATTCAATTCAATTACGCTCATATTAAAATGACCGCGATCGTACTGAAAAAGCATCCGTGAAGTGAATAATCAAGACAAAAACTAAAAAAAAAAAAAATATTTGCATGTTCCCTGCAGTGGAATTCGAGAATCCGACCATCTCCGGATATCAACAACTTGTGGCAAGCATCTTTGCGCACTCAGCTACACCCGCGATTTGTACGCGGATAAACATGTACGATGTATGAATGTGTGTGTTGTCACCGCTCTCAGAGCGGCGCTCTGCATGCTTGGGGTGCGTATGTACACTCATATATATACTCAGATGTGAACAGTCAAATACGTGCTTAATAAATTTTGTATGAAAATATTATTTTTAAATTCGAAAATTTTTAAACGATAATCAAATATAAAGTATTCATTTTTACTATGCATTATTTCCCT
The DNA here is from genome assembly GCF_001687245.7 of Rhagoletis zephyria. Classification (NCBI taxonomy): domain Eukaryota; kingdom Metazoa; phylum Arthropoda; class Insecta; order Diptera; family Tephritidae; genus Rhagoletis; species Rhagoletis zephyria. The sequence continues at coordinate 1,367 of NW_016221474.1, forward strand.
CAGTGTATGCTAAACTCAATAAACAGATTCGATATGTTATGCGCTGCAGTACAATGTGGGTATAGCGAGCACTTTGTTTGCCACTAGCATATAGCCGACGTGCTTCACTGTGCCCTAACA
>NW_016221476.1:0-1486 GCF_001687245.7 Rhagoletis zephyria
CAGAGCCAAATAAGAAGAGAAGATTTACTAGAAAGTATCGATTTTTTATAGTGTCGATAAAAGGTTGTGATAATGATATCACTCGGTATTGTATTTAGTATTGCATATACCATAGGAGGACTTTACGTGTAATTCTAAGAAAATTTGCCGAAGAAACCATAGGTATAAAATTAATTTGGAGTTTGCCGAATTACGCAGATGGGTTTCCAAAAAAATGTGAAAATTTTCATTGCTGTGCCCCCTGGTGGAAGTTTTAAGAAATAGATTCTTCTTACCAAAAAACCCCTTATAGCATGTTTTTATACAAAATTTAAGCGCTTCTTTTCGACACTACAGAAAATGCTAAGAAACCTACTTTCGCAATTTGGCAAACTCCAAAATTGATTTTAGGCCAATGATTTCTTCGGAAAATTTGCTTAGAATTACACTTAGAAACCTTCTTTGCTATACGTGCATAGTCAAAAAAAAGTGCGCCTAGACCACACTGGAGAAGTGAAACTTACGTTACATATCTATTTTCTCTCATAAAGAATATACATACATACATAAATCTGCTTTAGCTTAAGGTTATATTTTTTGTCTTTTTTCTATCTAGATCCCTACCCCTACACTTGTTCGTTCTAATTACATTTATGTTATTCTATTTTCCTTTATATTTATTTTTATTTTTATCTCTATCAATAATAAAATCGATAGTAACATCCAACAAAATATCGATAGCAAAACCGACAAAAATATCGATAACAAAATCGATAGCAAAATCGATTAGAAAATCAGTAAAAATATCGATAATAAAAACGGATAAAAATATCGATAACAAAATCGATAATTAATCGATAACGAAAAAAGATAAATATATCGACAAAAAAATCGACAAATATAGCGACAACAAAATAGATAAAAATATCGATAACAAAATCGATAAATAATCCATAAAAATCGATAAATAATCGATAACAAATTCGATAAAAACATCGATAATAATATGATAACAAAACCAATAACAATATCGAAAAAAAATAATGATACTAAAACGGAAAATATCGATGGCAAAGTCGATAACAATATCGATAAAAAATAACGATAACAAAAGGGAAAATATCAATGGCAAAATCAATAACAATATCTATAAAAATTTCGATAATAAAATCGATAAAACTATCGATACCGAAACCGATATATATCGATATGTTCCAAGACTCCCGAAAATCTCTAAGATCCCAAAATAGTTCCCAGATTGAGTCTCTATGTACATCCTTTTAACTATAATTACCTTTATTTTAATCTTTCTTCGTCTATCTTTATCTTTACTTTTATCGGTATCCTCACCCTCATTTTTTTCGTTATATTTATCTTTGTTTTTACTTTTATGTTTATCATTTTCTTCATCTAAATCTTCTTCACTTTTGCCCTTATATACATAAGTAAAGTGTTTAAATTTACATTGATCTTAATTTTTGCCTTTATCTTTACGCATCTTTGTTTT
>NW_016221477.1:0-912 GCF_001687245.7 Rhagoletis zephyria
CAAGTTCTCTAAACATTTATTTAAGCTAACGGTACACCGTGGTATCACGCAAAAATTTTAAACTTGTGCTGAAAATTTGGCGAATATTTTTAATTTTTAGACTAAGTTGGAAACCTATACTTGAATGGTTTATATTGAAGAATGAACTATATTTTTCTAAAAATGAACAAAATTTTTATCTTTGAAAAACACACATATGTATATAGCATATGTATATATGAATATTTTTGAAAAACCTCTGTACGAAAACTTTTTCTAGTGGGTGTATGTATTTACATATGTACATATGTATATACATACATATATATTTTAGTTTGGCGCAATATGAAGTACATAAATCAGCAGCCCTTAATCTGCTTGTTGCTTTTAACTTTATTACCTGGTCCAGTTGGTGATTTCCAATTTCTTCATTAAACGCTGACTTTTTTTTCGGTAGTGGCAGAGAAAAAGGATTTGCTTATAAATAAAATTTGATTTGAATTGATTGATCATTCCCAGCGGGAGACCGAGAGTGAGTGGATTAATTTCTACTCGAATGAATTGGGCGGATACGAAATATTACCGAACAAATAAAGGATAAAGCTTTGGCTATGTGTACTTAACTATGAACGTATGAATGTTTATTTCGATATCCATATCCTAATTCATACAGAGTTATGTACATACATATGTATATGTACATAAGTACACATACACATTGGAGAGGGTGACATTTAACAGACTACAGACTTGGTTGTGAGGCGGTCCATGACGCACCACAGGATGCCAGCCATTGTTGACAATTATTTTTATAGTTTGACTTTGATGTTTCGAAAATTTGATTTCAAGTTAAGGCCGTACATAATTAACTTTTTACAATGACCTCGCTGCTGGCGGAAGAATTTTCAAGTTCTTTAATTAAAAAAAAAAAAA
>NW_016221477.1:1072-1486 GCF_001687245.7 Rhagoletis zephyria
AAATGGTATAGAATAGTTAAAAACCAATATTTTTCTACCAGAAAACTCTGCTTATCTGCAGGTGATTCCCAATAATAATACCCAATTGTCTATTTAACAATTTTTTCATTGCAACTATAATTTATAGGTGTGCCACAAAACCCACAAAAGTCCCGAAAAATGAAATGGGGTGACCTATAAAAAATTGTTAGTATTCAAAAATGGTAAAATAAACAATTGAGTATTATGGTTGAAAGTCTGCTAAAGAGAACCTGAGTTTTCCAATTTAAAAATATTGATTTTCAAGAATTCTATACCATTTCTACGAAAAGTTGATTTTTCTCAATATAAAAATACATGGAAAACTTTAAGCGCTTTGAGCGACGTCTAAATATTTTTTGATTTCGAAATAAAAAAATAGGGGTATACTTTTTT
>NW_016221478.1:0-1486 GCF_001687245.7 Rhagoletis zephyria
AATATGGATCCGCCATTTGAATTTTTTTTAAATCTGATTTCAGATTCGTTATCAGAGACATTAGGGATCCTTGATTGTAAAGTTTTAAGCGAACCTAATCGATTTAATTGTTTTTGCCGCCATATTGGTTACGCCATTTCGAATTTTAATTTAATAAGCAAAAATTTGGAAGTTCTTCCAGCAAACGAGCAAAATGCATGCATGCGAATTTGTGTGTATGTACATATATGCACAAACGAAAGGTAAGCAAAGAAAACGAATGGCCTTGTAGTAAATAGATATAAAACAAAAAAACAAAAAATAAATCAATTATATGCCCATATCAAAATTTACCTTATTAATTTATAATGAGTTTATGCCATGCATATACATACATACATATACCAATATGCAAATGTACATACATATGTATACCTACATAAATGATGTGAATAATTAAGTACATACATACATAGGCCGACAGCGATGATGATGTAAAAACATGCAACCAGCCAGTGCTAAACATTTGTTTGTAGTACAAAAGGTATTGAAAAATTACAACGTAAAGTATGTAGGTAATGAAATCATCATTGAACTAAAAACCAAATTTAAGTCAGCTAAAAACCGTTACCGAATGACACAATTTTAAATTGCGATACGGTCTAAGATAAATTTTAACGGTCAGCAAGATACAAGCGAATCAGCGAATGCCACAATCGCAAGCGCAGATGATTTAAAATAAAGTAACGCAAATAAAATTAACAAAAAACCTAATTAATAATGAGCGTATAACAGACACATAAAAAGCGACAAAAAAACATACATACATACATACATGTATATATATACCATGGCAACAGCAGCAAATATAGTAAAATAGACTCGAAAACTTTGTTTACATTAGACACGCTGTTGATGTCACAGAAAGTGTACCAAAAGTCAACAAAGAACGAAGAAATAACAGCAACAACAACAACAACAATGGGCAGCTATTACCATAAAGAAATGCGCGACTAGTGAATTAACGTGGAAAAAAGATTTTTATTTATATAAAAAAGTAAGAATTAACATGGCTATGTACATTAGAGCGTACCACCTTCGAAGCAAACAAAAAAAGTTCGCCACACACCTTCGCTTAGTACTAAAGTATTTTTTCGAAGCAATTTCGAAACAAAATGTGGCTGTTCACATTTGCCGGCTTATCAGGTTATCTGGTTAAAAAACAATTTATTCTCTAGTATAGTTTATGTTCGAAAACCTGATACCAGATAGCCACAATGTTTTTTCTTTCTGGTCGAACTTGGGGTCGCCTTTATAAATTTTTCGCTGACTCCAACATTTGGCAATGCAATTTTTTTTTTTTAAATATACAGTTCTACTGGAATAATCAAACGCCTTTTTAGCAAAAGCTTAAGGATTTTTGGACATATTTATTTTAAACACGAGACAGACGGGCACGCTTATGCAGATAAACTAGCACACAAATGCGCATAATAATTTTGCCCTG
>NW_016221479.1:0-1486 GCF_001687245.7 Rhagoletis zephyria
CATGTGAGGCGCTGCCGCGGGTATAAAGTGCCACGTCAGCATTTGATGATTGTATTTCGAAATAGTTTTTTCTCGGGTTTCAGACAGAAAAGCTTTAAACTCAGATCGTAAGGATCGTGAGGCTCCGACAAAGTTAGTGCCGTTGTCGGAGTAGATATTTCTCGGACATCCTCTTCTAGCTACGAACCGTGCAAATGCCGCTAGAAAGGATGGGGTACTAAGATCACTAGTAGCTTCTAAGTGAATCGCTTTAGTCGTGAAACAAACAAATAAACAGACATACCCTTTAGAAAATCGACAACCTCTGCCGCGGTAACTTTTAACATCAAAAGGTCCAGTAAAGTCTACCCCCGTATTTGTGAAAGCGCGAGTAAATGTAGTGCGTTCCTGAGGAAGGGTTCCCATAAGTTGAGTTTGTGACCGTTTTTTAATGATAATACATGTCTTACAATTATGGATAGAAGACCTGATCATGTTCTTGACTTTGGGAATCCAGTATTGGGTACGGATGAGGCGTAGCATCAGTTGATTTTCTCCATGCAAGGAGACCTTGTGAATAAACAACACAATAAGGCGGGACAACCTGCTGTTATACGGGATAATGCTTGGGTGGCGTTCGTTGTATGCTAAGTCCTGGGATGCTCCAAGGCGACCTCCGGCTCTGATGATGTCATGTTCATCGATGAACGGATTAAGCGGAAGGATTTCACTCTTTGCCTCGATTGGTTTTTTAGACTTCAAGTTTGCGTATTCTTCACCATAACGATGCTTCTGGTAGATTTTTATCAGGGTCTGTGTCGTTGTTTTAATTTCATTAAATGAAATTAAACAAGAGTTTTCCTGAAATTAAGCTTTTGTTTTCGAATGAGTTCTTCGATAAAATCTCATAACATATGATAAAACTCTCAAAGCTCTCGGTAGATCGGAAAAACGGTCAAGAATATCGATATTATTTGCTCTTGTTGTCGCATAAGTGTGTGCTCTTTTTTCTTCGACTTGTATGATAGTANCTAGCCAAGTCGGCGGGATTTGAGGCCGAGTCTACGTGTAGCCAGTCCTTTTCCCCTACTTTTTCTACGATTTTCGTGATTCGGTGGGCGACGAAGGTTGACCAAGAACAAGGCGGCTTTCGTATCCATACGAGTACGATGGTCGAGTCCGTCCATAGATGTGTCTTCACTGGTCCTAGGTTTAGGTTGTTGATTACAGATTCTATGATTTCTGCGAGCAGTACGGCTCCGCAAAGCTCCAGCCGTGGTAGCGATATAGTTTTGACGGTGCTACTCTGGTTTTTGCCAAAAGTAGATTGACCAAAATTTTGCCATCTCTTTTGACACGCATATATGCCGTAGCCGCATATGCTTTTTCTGATGCGTCACAGAAACCATGTATCTCGATGGTGTCTCCAGGCGAGAAGTATACCCATCGAGGTATTCCGATATTATCTATTTCGTGGTAATGTCTCGTAAAATGCTGCCAACGTTCT
>NW_016221481.1:0-1486 GCF_001687245.7 Rhagoletis zephyria
TTTTTTGGCTCTCATTTCACTTGCAAATCTAAATCAAAGATTTTGATCTTTATCAATTTTGATTAACTCGTTGCCACTGCTGTTGGATTGTCTTGTCTTACTCTTGTTGTAACAAGTCCAATGCAGTCATCACTCCTTTTCCTTGTTTTTTTTGGTTTCCCAACACATTGGATTTTCTTCCTTTTTCTATCTTTTTCTTATATATCCAATTGCTGCTTACATCGCCTGGTTTTGTTGCGTTTTTTCTGCTTTATTGATCTGATCGTTCATTGCAATTTGCCATGAAATTCAACTGAATTCATGCATCCGGTTGTTGGTGGCTGCTACTGACTGCGACTACTGTACAGCCACTTTAGCAAGTTATTTAATTACAAAAATACCTGTGATTAAATTTAATATTGGTTATTTTATACTTCAAAGCGTTTTGTGCATTTCAATGAACTGCAAAAGTGGAAGCTTTGAAAATTTTTTGCAGATTTTAACTACGTATCTACATTTTTAGATTAGCATTTTTAAATAGTTTGCCTTAATAGAAATTATCATTAAATGCACAAAAAATGCTATTAGCGAATTTATGTGCTCTAGCAATGCATAGCATAAGGAGGCTAAAGTAATCTTACATTTAGATGCGATCGCCTATCTACGGCCGAGTCTAAAAGGCAAGAGAATACCAGTTTCAAGAAATATCCTCTTCATAATATACCAGGTTCTATGAGAATACCTTTATGATACTAACTGCAGCAGTTTGAGGGCCAATATGTACATATGTTTAATAGCAGCGCTACTAAGCCTTATCTAAATCGTTTAGTCCATCAATCTTGTTAATTTAGCCAGATGTACATATGTTGGTTATATCGGAGTCGAGTCGGTATAAGTAGGAATTAATTCTGTTACAGCATCTAGACTTTAGTTGTGCCAGAGTTACGATGGGTGATGATTGAATACCGATTACGTCGTTCACATCGTGAGAGCTGGTACATATCAGTACAACGTCAGGTCCAGTTTTTGTGCAATATACATAGGTGACGGGCCTGGGAGGGGCTATGCTTCCGACAAGTGTATGTTCGTATGGTTCCTGCCATAGCAGGAATTGCTTGATGAGCATAAATTTTTGCTTCTTGACAGGGAGTATTGAGGCCTCGCTATGGGGTTCAGGCGACAGGCGGTTCTACTTAATGACGCAAATTTTACCCGACGAAAGGCTGTTGTTTGGGTGACATAATATGTACATATACATATATTGCGGTAGACTAACTTTATCGGCCAATTGATTTTCCGGCAGGTTTCTCTTCTCAAGTGCAAACTGGTCCTTCTGTACTTGGTCCTTCCAATGCACACTTGCATACATTTCGTTTCCGTCTGAGGCGACCAATCGAAGGATCTCTTCATCTGAGTATCATCAACTAAACATACAAAATGTTATATATTTAAGCGTCCATTCTCTGTTTTTTCTCTTCCAGTCTTTCACGCGCTCAAGGTCATAAAT
>NW_016221482.1:0-1127 GCF_001687245.7 Rhagoletis zephyria
CCTTAATTTAATACCTACATTTTAATAAGTCATTTATTTTATAAATTATATAAATTTAGTTACATTTTCAGGTGGCAACCCTCCTCAAATATATTTTCGGCCGTAAACCTTAATATTGAAATACTTCATTTATTTATTTTTGTAATATAATTGATCCTGCTATGATACCGAACAATACAAAAAAAAATTATTCAAATCAGTTCAGCGGTTCTCGAGTTTCGATGACCGTGACAAAGGAACACAACATTTTTATATATATAAATATAGATTTCTAAATCAAGATTTTTAAATGCCTTTAGTTTGGTACCGATATTGTAACATTTCATTTATTTTACCAATTTAATTGAGATAAATTTTCAAAGAGGTGGCAACCCTCTTCAAAGAAACCTTCTACTGTAGGACTTTTAAAAACTCTTTAGTTCGCTACCCACATTGCAATATTTCATTTGTTTAATCAATATAACTGAGTTAAAAATTTCAAATAGGTGGCAATCCTGCACAAAAGTATTTCTTAAAGTTTTCTTTCCTCAACCTCTTTAATTTGATACCTATTTCAATTATATTGAGTTAAATTTTCAAACAGGTGGCAACCCTCCTCAAGCATATTTTCGACTGTAGGTCTTTTAAAAATTCTTTAGTTTGATATCCACATAGCAATATTTAATTTACTTTATCAATTTAACTGAGTTAAAATTTTCAAATAGGTGGCAATCCTGCACAAAAGTATTTCTTAAAGTTTTCTTTCCTCAACCTCTTTAATTTGATACCTATTTCAATTATATTGAGTTAAATTTTCAAACAGGTGGCAACCCTCCTCAAGCATATTTTCGGCTGCAAGCCTTCTTAAAAATATTAAGTTTGATAGNGTGGGAACCCTCCTCAGGCATATTTTCGGCGCAAGCCTTCTTAAAAATCATAAGTTTGATACCCAAATTACCGTATTTCATTTATTTTATCAAAACAACTGAGTTTAAATTTTCAAAGATGTGGCAACTTTACTCAAAAATATTTCCAGCAGCTATCTTTCTTAAACCTCCTGAATTTAATATCTATATTGTAATATATCATTTAGTTTATCAATAAAATTGCGCTTAATTTTTTAAGAGGTGGCAACCCTCCTCTAAAAT
>NW_016221482.1:1340-1485 GCF_001687245.7 Rhagoletis zephyria
TTTTCGGCTGTACGCCTTCTTAAAACTCTTTAGTTTTACACCCACATGGCAATAATTCATTTATTTTATCAATTTGTCTGAGTTAAAAGTTTCAAATAGGTGGCAGCCCTCGTCAAAAATATCTCCAGCAGTTATCTTTCTTAAA
>NW_016221483.1:0-1485 GCF_001687245.7 Rhagoletis zephyria
CAAGCCTGTCCATTTTTTCTTTTTTTTAAAGAAACATTTAAAATGCTCATATGTTCAAAGGCTCCTCAAGATTTCAGTGAAATGAGTTTTTAATAGAGCACGATTTGTTCGCGTTTTATCGATATACATACTCACATATGTAAATATGTATGTATGTACGTATATAAAAAGTGTGCATTAAGCATTCCAAAATTAATGCAATAAAGAAGACTACACTTTTGGAAATAAAATCATAATACAAAGATAACTACGTAAAATAAAGCGGGAACAAAATTTTAGTCGGTTTTCAAATAAAATACTTTAACAAAAGTGTACCAGAATGAGAAAAAATTTACCTTTTTACCAACGCAAATTTTTTCTACCAATTTTGGTAATAATTTACCAAAGTGGCAANTACCTATTTGCAGTTAAAATGAATTAAATTTTATTGAAGCAATATAAATCAGTTAAATAAAAATATATTCATAATTAAAACGACTCACTGAAATTAAAAACTCATAAAATTTTACACCATTATTTCCAGGACAAATTAAATTGAAAATATTTTGATATTGTGAAAGGGGTATTCAAAGCAAAGTCATAGTTAGTTTGACTCTAATCTTCTAATCTGTATCCCCGCTAAATATATTGCGCAGGTTCTTAAAGGTTCCAGCAGCCAAGAACGTAAGTCTCCTCATTGTGCAGGACATTGGCAGAGCAAAAGCCTTTCGGACTCAGGCTTTTTATAGTTTTTGCAGTTCCGGCCGAGTACAATTTGAGGCAGCCTATCTTTCCGCCTCCCTAAAATGATGTGACCTGAAAAAAGTCTCGCACTATTTTCAAGTTCCATTTCATACCCATTAATTTGGTTGTTTAGCAGGTATCTAAGTATTTCCATTTTGCACTGGCTTTTGAAAAAAATAATTTAGAGCGCAATTTCCTTTCGCTCTTAAACATTCGACAGCTTCTCTTATAACCGGAAGTGTGCCTCCGAAGGCACTGCAGTGGCATGGTATGCGGTACGAATTTTCTAGTTCTAGTTGTTCCTTCAGCTAACTAGATCGATCAGCGTAGGAACAAATTATGTCATTAACCTCAGATTGGCGACTACTGTCAAAAATTGCTTCACAGCTGGATAAGTAGGTTTCGTAGTCTTACAGCACCACACAGAACCCTACCTAGGAATGCTATTAGACTGTAATATTGGAAGGAAGCTAAAGGAATAGGGCTGATCTACTTCGGCTTGATATGCGATTTATCTCCTAGTTTGCAGGCTTTCCTCCTTCGTCTCTATCCAAGCGGCGCCATCAGTTCTCTGCATTCAACCTGGGACTATTCGGCATTCCCTGCGTTTACTTCTCGCCATCGCAGATTTCATGTTGCGGCAGAAGCCATATCACACGATTATTTTTGCTTTTCTTAATGCTCTCACTCAACGACCTACAGGTTCTGTTTACAGAAGCGGAGGCCTGTACAAGTTTTTCAGACCTTCGATTTGCCCATTTC
>NW_016221485.1:0-1485 GCF_001687245.7 Rhagoletis zephyria
CGGTGGATGCCCAGTGGCCACTAAAATCACAGGCACAACAAATTTGAAGCCAGTTAAAAATTTTGACTTTCATTTGAGTGGGGAAGGCCAACTGGCAGGACGAAAGGCAAGTAGGCACCACTGAAATTAGCATATTGCGCGCGTTAGGTGGCGCATACATTCCGAAGCATGTAACATATGTACATACGTATGTACATATATTTATGTGAATGTATTTATAAAAGGGAGGCAAGCAGAAATCACATCATAACCCCTACACGAAGTCAAGAAGCCGGCGGCAATGACGCCGTGGATAGAAAGAGTTACAACATTTCGTGGGTGGACGTCTACCTAAGGGGGCTGTCTCAATTTATGAGTGACGCGAGCTTATAATGCATAGCACAACCCTTCCTCGCTGGGGATGACCATTTGAAAGTACTTGGTTGCTGCACACAGGTGGGAAGGATTCGGTTACCTGCATGGGGAATATTTCTGCCGTTTTTGGCGGTCTGCGAGTGCAGCATTGCAACTAAAATTAGGACATGCACAATGCGGAGTTTCAACACATTTAGCAGCCATATACGCTGATATGTTCATAAATTCACACATACCAACATGTGTAGGTACATACACATGGGCATATGGGAGGGACCCTTGTTATGAGTAAGTACATGCAAATCTTACATATAAGCGATGTTGGCAAAGGCAAGCATATGCGAGCAAATATGAAATATGCGAACAAGCAATTCCGACCGTAATATGATATTCTGACATTAAGCGGAAGTGGGGGCTGGAACAGCAAATATAAAAATAAATAAAATATGAGGAATTCAAAAAGTAGAAAGCCTCGATGCAACTGCTTTGCAGGTTTTTCTTTCATGCCATGCCGCCCAGCGGCGGAGTGGAGTACTCGAAGTAAAGTTCTAAGCGTATGCGTAAGAAGGCCACTTTCTTCGAAAGAACTTATAAAATCCGCATAACCCACTACATGTGTTTTATATAGTAAAATTAGAGAGATATCTCAGTTACAAAAATAAAAAGTAAAAAAAAAATCTAAGTTCAGACAAGGCAGAACTTCATATGCAAACCCGTCGCCCATGCACATCAAATGTATCTTTTTCCTTTTTCTTGATAGCTGCAGACAGTTTGTAAAAAATATCTTACTTCTTTCCAGGTTAGGTTAGGTTTAGGTAGCTGCCCCTTGTAAGGGGCTCACCTAGACCGTGGAAGTTGGTCCTTTGTGATACCACTGCGAACGATAACTGCTAAATTAGATCGAGAATGGCTGAGTGAATGAATTTTCGCAGGCGGTCAATCCTAATCCCGGAGAGCTCTTCGGACTGGTTAGAGAGTATGAACCCAAGTGCCTAAGTAGCAATCTATAAGAATTAAGGCAGTCTAGGACGAAATGCTGAGATGACTACACCTCGTCGTCCTCCATACAGTTGTGATAAAAGCATGTCTGATAAGATATTTAATCTCACTGCATGAACACCGACAGGACAG
>NW_016221486.1:0-1485 GCF_001687245.7 Rhagoletis zephyria
CCAGTGCTAGTCGGTAAGGGCTAACGTGGAGAACCCACAAAAGCTAATACTGACTACGATTCGAAGAGCACTCCTCATTGACTACTGTATATTTTTCATCTCCATGACTAAAGATTAACGCAAATTAAAAATTGATTATGATTACTTTATCTTTCGATGTACCTTACTGCTTTACTATTTGAGCAATGAGGTTTCTGATGGCAGACAATGTGAGCCGGTCCAGTGTGTGCTGGTTTGTGCTGTTTTGGTAATTTGAGAATCGAAGCAACTAGCTCCAGTGGGCACCAGCTTTGCACAACGGTTCCAATTGTGCAGTGTGTGTACAGCATCAGCAAATGCGGTGTTCACTGTATACTGGCAAAAGTGAGAGAGATAGAGAAGTTCCTCAATGTAATTACTCCTTAAAACAAAACATGTACTCAATAAATAAAAAACACTTTTTAATATTACAAAGTGGGCCTAAAAAGCCACTTGAATAGCCTGCGTAACTCGATAAACTACTTATAAAACAAGGGCCTTAAAAAGCCACTTGAACTAATTCTAGCATTTCATTTAATAGAAAAACTTGTGCACTACAGTTTATAGTTAACTGAACTGAAAAACGTTCCCACAGGGTCAGCTTGCTCAGAACAGAAATGGTGTTGTACCGGTTGACACAGAAGAGAAACAGTGTTCCGAGAGCAGCATCGGTACCTCAAAAAAATGAAACGAATGTGTTCGGTGCCCTTGATGGCAGAGTACTCAGTCCTCTTTTTCTTTGAAATGAAAGCAGAAAAAACTAAGTCAGTATCTGTCAGTATACTGCAGAGAAAGTGTGTGCATGTGCTGGCACTGCCGTTCAAATGGCCCTGAACGGACTTTGCCTGTCGCAATGAGGCTAACTCCCTCCCAGCCACCACTGACTAACCGAATTGAGTTCTAGTTTGACTTTCTTTATTTTTTGCCTTCAAATGTGNCAATGAGGCTAACTCCCTCCCAGCCACCACTGACTAACCGAATTGAGTTCTAGTTTGACTTTCTTTATTTTTTGCCGTCAAATATGTTCACCTCTCTCACTTTTCTTTTCTGTTTGTCGCCTCTCAACTACTTGTTGCCATGTGAACTGTTGCTCAGTTGAAGTGAAATGATAGTCGGTGTTAGAGTCTGAGGGTCTCTCTCTTTACCTAGCCAGCCTCATTGACTCAAAAACAAAACTTTCATTTCAGTCGAGAGCGCCTACTCCGCGCAGCACAACACAACAAACTCTTTCCCAGTGAACCGTTGAAGCAAAACTACAAGGCCAGTTTGAGTCAATCCCACTGCCATCTTCTCTATCTTTTTCATCTTCTCTTATTTTCATTTAGAAAACTATTAAGTCTTTCTAGTTTGGTANATAGAGTACAGTGGTAACGTCATCTACGACGTCCCAGCTGCACGTTTTTTTTCCTCCGCTTTCCCATTGTTGTTGTTGTGACGATTCACAACATTTCCTCCACGCTTCATCGT
>NW_016221487.1:0-1485 GCF_001687245.7 Rhagoletis zephyria
TACGACGAAGCAGACAAAATAGGCAAATGCCTTAAAATCCTATCCCTGGACATGGCACAACACCTTGTTTGTGTTGACATGACATGGCAATGGATTAAATTTTTGAAAACGACATATTTACAGAAAATGTTGAATTTTGCAATACTTTATTGTGTATAGTGCAGACTTTACACATAAATATGTATTTTTTGATTGTGGCTTTAGTCGTGGAATATAAAATTATTGTCGGACCATTTGTTGCATGAGGCGATGTTCGGCATGAAGCATTAATAAGTGGAGAAATCTGAGGTATAGTGTTGCAAAGGGGAATTTCTGTGATATTATTATGGGGTGGCGTTCGTTATATGTGAGGCTGGAGTTCGCTAGCCGTCCATTAGCACGAGGCAAACCTTTCGTGTCTAAAAATGGATTGAGTACTAAGAGTTGACTCTTTTTGTCAATTGGTTTTGGTTCTCTTAGCATTAATATTTCGCGGCTGAAATAGCGCGTTGGGTGTATGCAACAAGAGAAACCTTTGCTTTTTGTAGGTCTTGATGTGTTAACATGTTATCTGGGGAACTCGGTGTTTTCTTCACTTTATTTTTGAGGCGCTCTACGAACATATAGGCGACTACCCTTGGGGTTCGGGGAAGCGAGGAACTTGTCCAAAGAGATCACCACTCTTCGTGCTGAGAATGCCCGAATACTTCAGCTGATAACACCTTTGCATGAAGATAAAACAAATCTAATGAAGATAGCTGAAAATTCGCATTCCGAACTGCTTGCTATTAAAGAGAGCAGCCGCGATAAAGACAAAGCAATTGCCTCGCTCACCTCTCAGGTTAAAGAACTTTGTAATGTTGTTAGTGCCATCTATAATAACAAAAAGTCTATTGTGGAATCACAACCAATTTCGGCTCATTCTAATAAGCAGAAGCCAGCTGAAGATAACAAGTCATCTTCGACTATGCTCACTGCCAAAAACAATGACGATATCAACAGTATTGGCGCTTCGCCTGCTTTTTCATGTGTTATTGACGTTACTTCTCCTGATGTAATTGATACGACACCATTATCGTATGCGGATGCTGTTTCTGGTGCTATCGTCACTCCTAAAAGTAATAAAAAGCATACATGTGCTAATACTAATACACTTCCTAACGTCAATGCTTCTATTGCTGATACCCTTGTTGCTAGTAATACTGGAACTACGAGCGCTCTCGGATCTGCTGTTGCTAAGAGAAATAATAACGAGACATCCGCTAGTGCTAATGCACTTTCTAACGACAAAACTTCTGGTGCTGGTGTATTGAAAGACAATAAAAAGAGTGCCAGCGTTGTTGGTAGCAGAGGTGTTAAAGAATGCAATCATTTTTAACTAAATTATTCATTTGATTGAAGTCCCGAGTGGTTGCAATTATTTTTTGGTAGTCCTGACTAAGACTAAAAAAAATTAATCTTTATTCTTTTTTTTGATTTATGATTCATAAATCACTTTTTTATTAA
>NW_016221488.1:0-1485 GCF_001687245.7 Rhagoletis zephyria
CTTCATCCTCATCTTCATCTTCATCTTCATCTTCGTCTTCGTCTTCATCAAAAAATCATTAAATTTTTGGGACATTATTTATTAAATTTTTTGTTTAAAATTGTCTTGCACAAATACTTACGACTCGGTGGTGTGCGGTGAAATTTTTTGTTGTTTTTTTGTAAGTTGGTATGGTGTAATGTACATGTCTCTTCTTTCACGATATCGTCGGTGATACTGCAAAACGTTCTATGTCACTTATTACCTCTGGTGCTTAATTGATCTGTTATCTATATCTGCCAATCGTTCATCTGCATCGCTTCTGGCAATCGTTCATCTTCGTCAGCCAAAGGCAAACAGTTTTGTTATTCGTTTATTAGAGTGTAAGGATTTGCAGATGCATTCCGGTGCAAGTAAGAGACCATCTAAGTGTCAAGGGTACTACTAGACATAGGCCGTTTTGCAGTATTACCGAAGATATGTTATTTTTGTTCATGGCATTAGAAACTAGTTGGCTATGTTAGCAATTACCATTGGCTATCATGATGATCGTGGTAATGATGATAGTAATGACGATGATGAGTTGATTACAAGCTTCGAAATATTTGCATAATAGACACCACAAAACACACGGAAAGTGACATGGCTGTCAACACACACATAGAGGAAACAACAAAAACAATGGCAATAATAGAAAACTGCAGCAACATCAAAGTACTAAGTCATGCAATATGGCATGATTACAGGTGTGTAAGTATATATGTATGTACATAAATACCTATGAATTACCCATTTGTATAATAGTATGTGGGCTTATGGCTGCAGCAAACTAATATTTCGATTCAAATCTACAAACATACGAGTACAATAGATTTGAACATATGGCTGTACGCTTATGCCTTAATGTGTATAGGCAAACATGAAATTATTCGAATGCTAGTATGTACATTGTACTAGGGTTGCCAACCATAGTCTGTTGGAAAAAATTTTGTATACTAAAAATTAACTTTTGATTTATATTAATTTAAATTTGAATTGTGATAAAGTGTATGATACTTTCATAGTTTTCAAAGAATTGTTAAAAACTGCCAAAAACGCCAAGATATATTTTTTTATAAAAGAAATGTATAAAAAATCACAAAGATGTATAAATAAAATGTTTTTTATTTTTCTTTTAAATAAAATACTATATATATTTGAAGTGTAGTATATTTCTTCAAATTTTTTTGAAAAAGTGCTATAAATATTTTAGAAAATGTTGGCAACCCTAATGTACATATGTACATATGTACAAATATACACAGAATTATTTGTTTTTGGATGGACATGTGTGTGAACACATGCCTATTTACAATGCTATTATCGGCACTAATGTATTTTGTGGCAAGTGATTGGAAGCAAAATTCATCTGCATATACATCCATACATATACATATGTACATACTTTATTTATTAACATTTCAATGCCGCGGCAATGTATGGGCTGAGGTGAACCGAAGCGAGGGT
>NW_016221489.1:0-1485 GCF_001687245.7 Rhagoletis zephyria
CCGGTTACAAGAGTACACAGAATGCGAAAAGGGTTTAAAAATTTACAGAAACTTTATTGACCGGTTACAAACTTTTTATTACCAGCACAGAATAGAACTGTAAATGGGAAAATATGTCCTACTAGCTTTTAAATATGTAGAACTCTACTTAAGAATAAGTAGAGAACGACGCCTATGGCCTACTGACTACAATTTCCATTTCCTTAGCTCACTATAATAAGTAATTTACGGTAATGCGATACTATGTAGGCAGTATTTATTTAGAATGAAAACAATATTACATAAAACTACATATACAGTTCAATAGAAAATGGCCTGCCTTCTAGCTTCTTTCAACCCAACTACACACACAGGATGGCTCAAGCAGACACTGCCCACAACATCCTTCATCACTCCCACTTCTATGACCTCATTTATTTCATTTATTGTTTGTGTACATATATCTTTGCTTTTTTCTTTATAAAAAATACCAAATATTGCTGCCTATCTGTGCTTTTCCATTGTCCGTAGGGTCAAAGTTCAAATAACAGATTAGTTTACGTTCTAACAGCTGTTTGTCAGTTTGAGCTTTGCTAATGAAGTTTAAGTGGCAAATGATGTCCTTAAATTGAATTGGCATACAAAACGAGGGCAAAATGTCATTTGAGCTTAAGGCTGTTTTGTAAACATTTGCTATTGATATTGATATTGGAGGGGGAAGTGGTCGCTTTGAGCATGAGGAAATAATGACCTAAGAATATTAGGAAATCGAGTAGATTTGAAATAATGAATGCTATATAAATAGTATTTGTCTTCTGTGACCTGTAAAAGGAATATTCGTAAAATAGTGGGAAATTATATTGAGAAGCTTTAACTTTTTTTTAAATTATTAATATTGCTTTTGTATGACCTATTTCGTACTAAATTCATACGTTAAAATCTATCTAGATAAGAGGTTTCTATTGTTTTTCTCAAAAGCAAAGCAACAAATAAAATATGCACTTTGTGCCAAAATAAGCAGATTACTTTGGCGTTACACAAAAAATAAATGCATTGCAACGTCTATGGAAAGTCTATACACGTGAAGGAAAAATATATTTACACTTGTACTTAGATGTACAATCTACGTACTCAAATATGCACTGTTTGTTATAGTCTTAGCTACCATTTTTGCGCTTATTTGCAAAAATAGACAAAGTGTAACTTAAGTGACATAACAAAGCTCTACCCGCATAACGTGCATGGTGACAAAACAATGCCCAGGTTTCATATGTTTTCACATTTTTCCCNACAAATTGGTAGAACGATTACCTAGATACATATATGTGATCATAAGTGGGCGGTACGACCCCCATTTTCCAAAATTTTATCATAAACGTGTTTCTTAGTTAAGAATTGTTGCAAGCATCAATTTTGAATAAATTAACTTTAATATTTACTGATTTATCGAAGATTCTGTATTTTTCTACATTACCGTTATATGGGATGTGGGCGTGGTTATTGTCC
>NW_016221490.1:0-1485 GCF_001687245.7 Rhagoletis zephyria
TTTTATCGGTTGAATTTCAACCGATGGGCGAACACTAGTATATATAAATTCACTTACTTTTTTTAATTAAATTGCTTCATAAAATTTTATTTAGTTTCCTAATTTGGTTTGTGACTGTTAAAAAATATTTCTTTTTTATGTCATTTAATTTTTGAAAATTTATTTTGTTTGTTTTCATAATTTACTTTTTCCCTTTTTTATTTTAATTTCTTTGAGTGACTTTGAACTTCAGTGTTAAAAAAATATATTTGCCTAATTTTATAGAATTTTTAATTTTTTTTTTTAATATTTGATGTAAGAAAAGTTTTTTTTTAACAGTTACATACAATTTAGTTTTAGAAACTTATTTTTTACTTAATCTTTTTATTTTTTCATTAAGCTTTCTTTTAATTTGAAGATTTCGTTGTGAGAAAATTGTTTATTTACATAATTTAATTTTTAGAAATTTTTTTGGTGTTTTTTTAATTAATTTTCGTATTTTATTTATTTTTTTCTTTTTGTAATATAATTTGTCGATTCTACTGTTTTAAAAATATATTTTTTTCATTAAATATTGGTTTTAGTGTTTTAAAAAGAAAAAATAATTTTTTGAATTTAATTTTTACAAGCTTATTTGTTTTGTTTTCTTTTATTTCAATGTTATATTGTTCCCTCTTTTAATGATATTATGCTTTAGGTTTTCTGATTTTATTGTTATAAAAAGAGAAACTTCTTTTAATTTTTATATTTTGTTTTAAACAATTTTATGGAATGTAATTATTATTTTTTATTTAAATTTCTTTTAATGTTTACTTATTATTGTTTTAAAAAGAAAAATATATATTTTTTATTTCATTAAATTTTTATAAATTAATTTTATAAGGTTTTTTATTTTAATTTTTTCCTAATTTTTTATTTAGTTTTTAGATTATATTGTTTCAACAAGAAAAATATTTTTTTAATTTTTAGAAACTTACTTTTTTTCTTCTTTTAATTTAATTTTCGCTGTGGTGCAGTGGTTAGCAATAGTTTTTCTAATAGTGGTCGCCCCTTGGCAGGCAATCGCAAACCTCCGAGTGTATTTCTTCCTTGAAAAAACATCTCATAAAAATCCAATCGCCATTCGGAGTCGGCGGAAAACTGTATGTGCCTCCCCTCAAGGCGCACGCCACAAAATCGGAGGAAAACCTCGGCCAAACACTAACATATGTGTAAGCGCCAATCTATTTATTATTATATCTACTTATTATTTATTTACTTTTCTTTAAATTTTTAGATTTTGTATATTTTTTAATTTCGTTTTTTAGAAACTTGTCTTTATTTATTTTATATTTTTTATTTAATATACGTGGCATTGTATTCGGAGTGTACGAGGAATTGCGCGCGTAGCGACGATATATACAAAAGATTCCAAAATGAACCACTAGCTACCAGATGCTCACCCATTTATATAATCTTTTTTTTTAGAAATATCCTAGTGGATGTAGCTTCTTATTATAAAACCGC
>NW_016221491.1:0-1485 GCF_001687245.7 Rhagoletis zephyria
ACAGCCTGCAGACCAAGACGAAGGCGCTGGACTGTTCCTTTTTTCAAATTGTTGTTGCTTTTCCACAATAAGTTTTCACTTGAAACGGCCTCAAGCTCATAAAAATTGTTGAATTTAAATTTTTATTTTTATTTTTTGGTATTTCGCATGGCACACTTTGATTTACTAGAAAAAAATCGAAACAGTTGTCTACACTTAGATACCAGAAGCAACAACAAAATACACGGAAATGTGGTTTTTGCTCTAGTCTTGTTACCTGTTTGATATGCCTTAGTCCGAACCTAAAATTTTTCGATGACACCTTTATACGGTCGTGAGAATGTAGTATGTAAATAGAGAAGAGACATTTCAGCAAAAATTATGGCTATTTTTCTTTGCCTAAACTTTTTTTACCGTTACGGGACTTACCGTTGATTTTTGGAAATTTTTTATTCCCCTTATCATCTTTCATACAAAGTTTGATCGACATTTTTTGGTGTGGAAAAAATTAGCAACACCTTCTATGAAAAAATTGCCAAAAATCAACAGTAAGTCTTAGCTACTTAAAATTTGTAGTTAAAAATTGAGTAGGCTACCAAACTGCATACACAGAATATTTCTAAGAAATCTAATTAAAAAGGGTGAACATTCTGATGAATCTTTATCGAATTTTGCTAATTTTTGTACAAGGCTTGAAATTTTGACTTACACGATTTTTTTTAGATAACGAGCTACACTTTCTTAGAAAAAATAATCAAGCGCAGTAAATAAGCGAAACAAAAATAGCCAAGGAATGTTCCTTCCCTCTTTATACGTTTGCGACTTTTTGAACATTTGGCTATGAAAAAAAAAAATTTAATAGTTTTGCTGGAATAATCAAAAATACTTCCTTAGCAAAAGTTTAATCATTTGTGGACACCTTTTATTTGCTGATATAAGGGTGGTACATTTTGGTATTAGGAACTGACATCTGGTGAGTAAATACTGGAATGAGGTACCTGCGGCCAATGAACTTTGGAGCAAAACAAATGTATGCTCGATTAAAGAGCTTCGATGTGTCTTACATTAAGATGCCTCTGTAAATGCCGAAGATATGTTGAAAAATGTAAAGGCAACTACTATGTTCGGCAAAAAAAATCATGTTTTTNTCAATCGATTCGGAGATGTTTGCGTTAAATATTTAACGCTACATCATCGGCTCTGTATCGTTTGTTCGATTTTCAAAAATGAGGGAGTCAAATTCAAATAATTGATCTATAGTTGGTTTTAGTTTTCCGAAAATGGTTACCAATTTTTAGAAACTTAACTACATGTAGAAGGCTGCCACCTGTTTAAAAAGTGAAAATCAACTCAACTCACATTGTCAAACGAAAGGTTTGAGAAGGTGTTGGTTTTAAAATACCGGTGGGAAGGGTTGCCAAATGTTCGAAAAGTCCAACTTAGTTAAATTATAGTTAAAGTTATGTACATTAAATATTAAAATGTGAGCGCCAAGCGAAAATTTTA
>NW_016221492.1:0-1485 GCF_001687245.7 Rhagoletis zephyria
GCTACGTGCAATGGCTTTGCAAGATTTGGAGAATACCCCTATTGTGTATATATGTACCTATGCTTTTATGCACAGATGTGAATGCTTGTACCTGCAGTTTTCGTTATCATCATCCTCTGTTCTACACAACTTCCAAATAAAAACATCGCATTTCCTAGGCAAAAATTTACCTGTGCGAAAGCAGAGTGCAACGTGAATCTAAAGCAGGTTTTGAGTATGAAATGCACTCCAAGAGATTGAGCAAAGAAGTTGCAAGAAAACAACAGGCCGACAATATCGAGGTTCACGCCAGCGTACATTCAGTACGAAGGCAGAATAAATAGGTACATACATTCAAGAGGAGAAACACACAAAAACAATTCCGCAAAGCAACAACAATATGAGTCCCTAATTCCATGAAGTATGTGTATTTGCCATCCTGTCTAATCTCCAGCTTTTACACACAAAGTGCCAATGGTTTTTTGCCTTTTCGGTTCTCTCCCTGTTTTGTTTGCGATCCACATGTTGTGTTGCACATGACGGCGGTATTTTTTTTTGTTGACGGCAGAAAAACATACCTTCAAGTAAATACATCATATCGTCGGTTAAAGTACAAAACCGCGTATCGTGATTCTGCAAAACCGCGTAACTGACATTGGCTGCCAAAAATTGGATTTGCTCACACAAGCTCTTGGCTTAATCCTTATCCATTCGTCCTGAAATATACTAGGCAGATATGCGATTGCTTTATAAAAAAAAGAGAACCAACAACTTCCCATACGCAGTTTTGCATTTTGGTGATACGCGGTTGTTCACTTTAAACGACGATATGTATGTAAATATGTATACAGATACGCGTGCATTACAATAAGGCTCCCTGAAAATCACAATTGGTGTCCGCGAAGGACCAATTATTTTTACTCTTTTCACATCTGATTAAAAAGTTTAAAATTTTGATGAAATTTGCTTGAAATTTGGTGAATTTTTTATAAAACTTTTACAGGATTTAAAACTTTGAGTTACATGGTTTTCGTTGTGGTGTATAAGCTATGTTTTTGAAAAAATAAAAAATTGAAACTACATACATATGTATGTACATTAGGGCGGGTCAAATTTGTTGCATCAAAGGCACATCGCGATTATGGTTATTTGGGTCATTTCAAGCATTATTGCCCAAGAAACCATAGGTCTAAAATGAATTTCGAGCCAGCGATTTTTTCTATCTAGTCTTTTTTTTCAAAAAGTGGCTAACCTGTTGAAACAACTGTATTGAAAACTAGCCAAAATGTGAATCTGGGGGTTTTTGGGGTCGCTGAACATTTCAGGCTATTTAAAAATTGAAATTGAAATGAGAAAGTGAAATTTCTCTGATTTCACAATAATATTGTCGATTTTCGGAAAAAATGCGTTAAAATCCAAAAAAAAAAAAAGTACGGCCTTCTGAAGGCCCTCAAAATAAAAAATTAATGCCAGAAATGGATTCCTTGACCCCAAAAACCCCCAGAT
>NW_016221493.1:0-1485 GCF_001687245.7 Rhagoletis zephyria
TTTTTTTAGGAACTTACCCGCCACGTCCGCAGTATACGCCCAGCGGCTATGCGCCCACACCGCCGCCTTCAAATCAACCAACATCCGCGAATAGTATGCCACCAGGTGGCGGCCCTCAATATCCTGGTCGACCAATGCCGAATCACACCGGCGCCGGTGGTCCGCACTCTCAATATCCACCCTATCAGAATTGGGTGCCACCCTCACCTCAAGGCGGACCCGGTAGCGGTGGAGCACCAGGTGGCGGCGGCGCAGCGGGCATGGGCAATCATGTACAGGGCAAAGGCACACCACCACCGGGCGGACCGCCACAACCACCCGGAGGCGGCTCACCACGCCCCCTCAACTATCTAAAGCAGCATTTACAACATAAGGGTGGCTATGGTAGCGGTCCAGCGCCGCAGCAGGGCTACGGAAATGGACCTGGCATGCATCCAGGCATGCCAATGGGACCGCCACACCACATGGGGCCACCACATGGACCTACCAGCATGGGACCACCTACCATTACACCTCCACAAACGATGGGTGGTATTAGTGGGCCAGGTGTGGTTGGTCCCGGTGGTGGTATGGTTGGTGTGGGCGGCGCCGTTGGCAGTGGCGTGATATTGCCTGGCGATGGCGAACACATCTCCCAGGATAACGGCATTAGTTCGTCGGGCTCTTCAACAGCATCGGGACCACATCCAGTTACTTCGGTGGTGACGACCGGACCGGATGGAACGCCCATCGACGAAGTTAGCCAACAAAGTACGCTATCCAATGCATCAGCAGGTGAGCTAATATTCGGGTGTAGTTTGAGGGATTTGTTAGAGAATACTTGTCTACAGCGTTGAAAGAAATCTAATATTATATACTAATGTCAATTACAGCTTCGGGTGAAGATCCACAATGCACAACTCCAAAATCACGAAAAAACGATCCATACAGCCAAAGCCATCTAGCGCCGCCCAGCACATCGCCGGTCGGACACCCCGGGCACCCTGGTGGACCGGGTGAGGAGTATGAAATGAGTTCTCCACCAAATTGGACGCGAACACCAGCTAGTCCGGTAAGTTACCTGCTTTGCTAGTTACTATCAGTAGGAAGTTGTGATTGAGAATTTGCATTTACAAATTTACAGCAGGTTTTCAATAGCCACGTGCCGCCTCAAGAGACTTTTCGTACATCGTCTACAAAAAAATCAGATAGCCTATGTAAACTTTACGAAATGGATGATAATCCGGAAAGGCGCAGTTGGCTGGATAAGCTGCGCGCATTCATGGAGGAGCGACGCACACCAATCACCGCCTGTCCAACAATATCGAAGCAACCGCTCGATTTGTATAGGTTATATATTTATGTAAAAGAACGTGGAGGATTCGTCGAGGTATGCAAGGTGCCGTAGTAATTCCTTTTACTAACTTCTTTTTAGATTCACTACCATTACTACCTTCTACTAGTACTACCAAGTAGCAAAACTACCTACCACCACTACTACTACTA
>NW_016221494.1:0-1485 GCF_001687245.7 Rhagoletis zephyria
CGGCTCTTGAAGTATTGGAGAGAAAGATCTTAGGGAAGATTTACAGGCCAAATATTGTCTGTAATTTCTTGATTAACACTAGATAAATGCTTACCTGAAATAGTCAACATTGTGGCTAGACGAACATACATATATACACTGCAGCCGAGGGATTTTCGCGACAAGTACTGGACATTGGGAACGGAAAGCTGCCAGCTAACGNGCGACAAGTACTGGACATTGGGAACGGAAAGCTGCCAGCTAACGAGAGATTAAGACGAATTGTATTGCCTGATAATTTTTGTAACTAAGGAACATCAAAAGGAGAACTGATGGAAAGAATGTTTCTTATTTAAGAAAATTAATTACAGGCTCAATGAACGAGCTATTCTTGCTGCGAAGAAATAAGGATGTCTATCAACTAAATAAGAGTGGTATTGACAACAGTCGTTGCTTGAGCTGGTCTGCTCTTTTACCAGACTGCCAGGCCACTTGCTCACTTTAGTGAACACCACTAATATTATTCAATCCGGCATTCAAAGTGACAACTGTTTAGCTGAGGGAGAGCGGGCGACCAGGACTCAAATCGTAACATCCGTTCACCGAGTTAGAGTAGATGAGGAGGTAGGGATTACCTTTGCGAGTGTGTGTGTGTCGAGCTCAATGAGTCCGTATGGTTTATAGGTGCACATGAAGTCAGCCACGCACTTCATATACCTGATATGCGAGAGAGAAAGAGTGAGAGAGAGATATGTGGGTAGGCTGATGAAGCGGTAGCGCAAGATGTGACCGTTTCACCGTGTATTCATTGTGGGACTCCATTGGAGGAGTCGTGCTCTAGCTGCCTTAGGCTGCTGGGAAATGAGCTGGGATTTATCCAGGGATGCATTCGTGCAGAGCCCCAGTGTGGTTTGTAAGCTGTATATTAATACCATGCCAAAAATTACTCCGGGAGTGGAGTGTGAGTGATGCTCAAAGCACCCTGTAATAGCCAAGCTGGGTGAGCGTTGACCATAGCTGAAAATGCCAGCGACTTATCACTTCACTAAGTTCAGCGAAGAGATATTTGAGAATTGCATAAAAAATGCATACCCAATTAAACACGAGCGAAGTGCCTTTAAAAACAAGTGCGTCTGTATGTTGGCTCTTCTTTGTTTAAGCGGGAAATGCATAAGTCACTTAAACAATAACATATGCGTCGATAAACACCGTTGTGGAAGAAGACGAATCAGTTAATTATCCAACGAAATTTTTGAAATCGATTGATCTTCCAGGGATGGCCCCACATACTGAATTGAAAATAGGTGTACCAATTATAACGTTGCGGAATATTAATCAGCTAAAACTCCGCGACAGTACGCGACTCGCAGTTAAGAAATTGATGAAGAACGTAGTGTAAGTAAAGATTTTTACGTGGCCTTTCAAAGGTGAAGAATTCCCATGATTTCGACCCAAACACACCATTTCCATTTTAAAGATTGCAGTTCCGAATTCGATTGACATTCG
>NW_016221495.1:0-1485 GCF_001687245.7 Rhagoletis zephyria
TACACAGCAGGTGTAGGTTTCTGGCCCTGGGTTTGACTCGATGCCAGCCTTGGGTAGGAGAATACGTAGTGAATGTAGCCCTATGGACGGACAACTTCTGAGATATTTCGCCGACCTAAACNCGGCTGTCGTGGGAATGGTGGAGTTTTTGTCGTAATTATCGCTTGCGCACAGGTGTGACACGTAGTCTTGTAACCGCTGAGGAGGGCGTCTGCTTCTTTGCGGCTTTAAATCATCTTGTTCTGTGTTGGTGGATATTTGTTGGTTCGCTAACTACCGTCTCGTTTGGACTTGTATTTACGTTATCTTTTTGCTGAGACGAAACTGGAGGAGGGCTGTCAGCACAGTGTTCCTGTTTTTGTGTTTCAAAGTGAATANAAATCATCTTGTTCTGTGTTGGTGGATATTTGTTGGTTCGCTAACTACCGTCTCGTTTGGACTTGTATTTACGTTATCTTTTTGCTGAGACGAAACTGGAGGAGGGCTGTCAGCACAGTGTTCCTGTTTTTGTGTTTCAAAGTGAATATGATCTGCATTACTTGTGGCTTTTATTTCAACATTTGGATATCCATTTTTTGTAGAATTTTCTTCGTTGTACATTTTATTTACTGATTTTAAATCCCTTGTAATTTTTAATTTATGTGTCTCAGGTAGCCAAATCCGATATGCTTTGCTTGTCTCTGAGTAGCCTAAGAAATTATTTAGTGCATAAACTTTGGCTCCAAAACAATGCATGTGCCTTACGGATGGTACACGGCCAACCCATACTTCAAATTGAGTTTTATAATTTGTAATTTTTGACGGGGTTCTATTTGTGACGTTGTTCGCATTTAGTATAGCTTCAGCCCAGAAACTTTCAGGTAATTTGGATTGAATTAACATGCAACGGACCTTATCCAATAAGGTTCTATTTTTTCTTTCAGATGTACCATTTTGTTGTGGCGTGTATGGGGCAGACAGCCTTCTTACGATACCATGACTTTTAAGGTAGTTTTTGAACTCGAAATTTGTATATTCCGTCCCATTATCTGACTGTAGGTATTTGATTTTTTTATTTGTAAGATTTTCGGCTTCGTTTTTGTATTCTTTAAGTTTATTTAATAATTCATTTTTATGTTTCAGGAAATATATTTTGTAATACCGACTGTACTCATCGCTAAAAGTAACGAAATATCTGCTGCCTCCTAAACTGTCTATTGGCATTGGTCCACAGACGTCACTGTGGACTATTTCTAGCAATTCGCGAGCTCTTGGCCTATTTGTTTCTTCGAACGGTGACTGTGACATTTTTCCTTGGATGCATATTTCACAATCTAGTTTTTCGTTTTCATTTATGTCTAAGCCTTTAAGTGCGTTGTTTTTGTAAGCTAGTTTCAGATCATTTTCATTTATGTGACCTAAATTAACGTGCCACTTATATAATTGACTTGAATAATGTGATTTTTCTGTTTTTGTATGTTTTATTTCAGTACGTATATAGTACAG
>NW_016221496.1:0-1485 GCF_001687245.7 Rhagoletis zephyria
AGGAATTGAAAACTAAAGTTTACAAAAAAAAGTTAGGTTCTTCAAGGAGGCAATGGAGGGTGATTTTGTGATGGGTGTCAGGAGTGGATAATCGCCGGATATTATTTTTCGAAGAGCCACAAAAACGGAGCTACGTACTTAAGTTAAATCATATTAAAATTATAATTTCGTATAAAAATAAAAGATTCGGAAGTCTGTTTTCATTTAAGAACTGTCGTATGTTACCATTAAGCGAGGCTGCAAAAGTTAACTAGGGAGGAGAAGGGATCATAAATCTAATCAAGAAGCAGACCATTTCAAAATTTATATCGAGAACTTTTCAATTTCGATAAATAGGATATCGATAAATTAATCGATAATAAATATGAGAAATAAATCGATGAAAATATCGGTTTTAAGGCGGATACATGTATCGAAAGAAATTGATAAACGATAACAATTCATTTCGATATATGTATGTACATATATCGATAACCAACTCGATTATAACGTTGATAACGATTTCGATATTTACACAATTATATTGATAATCAAACCGATGAATATCTACATTTATAAATAATATGTCCCACACCAATTACGCTTGAATGCCACGCACAACACACTCTTCTTTAGCACAACCACTTCTTCATCACGTTCCCACACACTTACCATCGCTATTCTCATCGCTCGACTTCGACTTGCTCACATCGTCTATGTTATTTGTCGCCGATGATGGAGACGAGGAGAGTGCCGACGATGTTATTGTGCGACTGTCACGATCCCAGTATCGAGACGCTGTGGGCGATGGTGGCGCTGGAGGAATACTCCTGAGGNACAAGCGAATAATAATATTTTGGGTTTTTAGTAACCATTTGTGAAAAAAAGCATAACACATAAAATAATAATTAAAATGTGAGTAGAATATATAAACATTTTAATTGAGCGGCTGCGAAGGGTTTTTGGGATTAATAAGGTTATGTTTGCTTCTCTCTTGAACCGAGCACAAAATATTAAGAGAAAAAAAAACAATAAAGACACAAAAAGAAAAACAAAACCGACTTCGAAATTTTTAAGGAAAGAAAAATTTTATAGCTATAACACATACTTATATAGCGCAAAAAAGGGCGAGGTTAGCCAATTAGGGAGCGAAATTAGTGAAGTTATGATACAGCGCGCGATTGCTTGCAACGTGCGGACAGTATATAGGGTGTATAATAAAAAGTTTTAATAATAAATTAGAAAATAAACCAGATTCCAAATTGTTTAACATTTTCTTGCCGTGCTTCGACGCGAAGTTGGTGAATGATAATGAAGTGGAAATATATAGGAAGTAAAAATAAAATCCAACGACGCAACGTGAAAAAACAAAATTAAGCCCTAAAAGTAACTAACTAAAGAATTGAGTAACTGTCGAGCTAATGAGCCAAAGAATAGACTCGCTGTCGCAGCATGATTAAGGAATGATCGATCAATTGTGCTGATTTTGTTTTGATGCTATTCGAG
>NW_016221497.1:0-1485 GCF_001687245.7 Rhagoletis zephyria
CAAATATCGCTTTCATAGCCTTTTTCCTGCTCATAGAAGAGATAAGGGCTAGCAGTCAGGTGAACAAAGTTCTATGGACATTTGACAAAACAACTTAAGTCTATCTTTCACAGACAAAGAAAATAGCATATGTCGGCAAACCTTATTTTTCCCGTCAGAGCAATCAATTTTACTTAAATTAAAACATGCAGTTGTTGCAAACAGAAACATTTTCAAAGGTTGTGAACAGCGATAAAGTAATTTAATATTTCTTACGGATGGCAACATTTTTCTCTTTGACGGTAAAAATATGTTTTGTCGACATATGCTATTTTGTATGTCCGCGAAAGATACACCTAAGTTGTTTCGTCAAATGTCCACAGAGTTAATTGATTGAGCGGGGTTGACTTAATCATTCTAGTTGAAGTACTTATTTGATAAATTTCGATAAGCATTGTACATATGTATGTAGCTGTGAGTAGGCGTGCAATGTAGAAGTGAGTAAAACGCGGCACTCATGTGCCAAATAAACAGTATTGTATGTAGATACCGGCCCCATAAAAATTTGCTAATTTTTTTTATTTATTTTTCACTTTCTGTCGTTATTAGCCTGGCGTACGAGTAGTAGCTACTAACTAGTAATTGTGCGTAGGTCCATGAAACCGGCAGTAAAGGCGCCTGTTATTCAGGTGGTCAACCTTTATTTTTGTTCAATTCTTTCGGTGGACAATTATGCAGTTCGTTGCAAATCGTTTACTTGGCCTTGGATTCAATGAAATACGGCTGTAATTCTATATATCGATTGGATAAGTGTAGTAGAAGTGGTAATTAAAAAGCTACAAGAAATAAAAAGTTTGTAATTGGAAACGTCTGCATGCAAAGCTAGAATAGTAGCACACTTGCACAAAATAACAGCTGGCGCTGGTGATGGCAATGAAAGTGAAAGAAATATGTTTTGTGAAAGGAAATTTTAATTTAGAATAGAATACATGTTGAAAATATAAACAAAAATATTGATAATAAAATTAAACAGCAGCACGTATGTACGTACCGTAGGAGAAATAGAATATTGAGTACTATTTAAAGAGTGCATATGGTGTTCTAATAGAGTACTTCATCAATGTATGTACATATGTGTGTATGCCAGCACAACGCTTCCTCTTATCTATATACAAACCTTTGTTAGAAAAAAAACAAGTATTTATTTCTTTGGTGAATCGTACACATACATACATATACATATGATATGATATGATACCGAATTTTTGTTGACAAAATGAGTTTATCACCGCCGAACAAATTGGAGGCAATGCATGTGAGTATGATATTGAATTGGAATACAAAATATCTTGGAGTTCGTGTTTGGTGTAATCTTAAAAAAAAAATCTATTTTAAACACTTGAACGCTCCGATTTTGTGTCTATTTGACCCTTTTTAATAATTTTAATTTTTTCTTTTTTTAACCCTTTCGCGGACAATAGTTTTCGGCATGACGTTTTTGTGGGT
>NW_016221498.1:0-1485 GCF_001687245.7 Rhagoletis zephyria
AAATGGCCAAAAAGTTACCAAACCTTGTGTTGTTGATGTTCGACTGTGTTGTACACGACGTACAGTAGTAGTAACTCACAGTGGTAGTTGCGTCAGTGGTTTTGATGAAGTGAAAAAGAGATGAATGGTTCGGAATGAGGATTGGAAATTACAAAAAAACAAAGACAAAATAAAAACGCAAATAAACACTGAATGAAAAAATGGCAACACACTGATTTTGCAACAACAGCAACAAATCACTTCTGTTCACATAAAACAGTACTGGTTAGTTCAAAACCATAAAAACAAACAAAATCTGGTGAAGGTGGTAATTAGCCAAAACCAACACTATGGTTCACTAACTAACCGAAAATTCATCAGAAGAATATCATCATGATCATCACCACCACCAGCAATCAGTAAAGGTCAAAGTAAACACACACAGACAGTAAATCACACAATCAAAGAGAGAAAAAGACAGACAGGTACGGGGCAACGACTGAAGGCGAAAACCTGAACAAGCCACCTCACCTCACCTCGAGGAAGATTGGCAGTGTCATTCAGTGGTAATCAGGCAAAGGTCGAAGCTCGGTACAACAGCAACAACAGCAACAAAAACTCGAACTGTTGTACACCTGCTGCTGTCGTCGCTCAGTGACACCACCTCAGTCCAAGCTCAATTTCACCGTAATTGCCAACTCTCTCTTTCTCTTTTGTTTCTCTCACTTTTACTAGCACATGGTCAACAAAACACACACACAACTGCTAAACACTGTCACTTATCGAACTGGATTAGCTGCAGAGCTGCGTGTTAAACACTGTGCTCAGGTGACAAATCGTGCCTAGCTTAGTAGGTGAGTAAACACTGACACCACCACCGCAGATTAACACACACACACGTTGCTGACATTAGCGGAATGCCAAAGTGGTGAGAAGAACAGAGTAAAGGAGTGTGACAGAGACTGACAGACAGACAATCGGGGAGAAAACATCAGCCAAATTAGAATTAAATCACCACTGATCTTTGCCATCTTTGCTAGCTAAAGATCAGAGTGATCGATCGCTCACCTTGATTACAGTAGTAGAAATCATCATCTCAAACATGAACATTTTTTCCTAGAAAGAGCAACATTCCACTACTCAATCGTTCCTTCATCCTTTGCCATTATTATTACACACACAAACCTGTGTAGAAGGACATTACTGCATCGCAAATCAATTACCATTCAATGCTGCCTATGTGTGCTGGGTAATTCGATCAGAGGCGGCGATTAATTCAATCGATCTAAAATAGCGCCGACGAGGAAAGGAAAGGAGTGTCAGTGCAGCTAGGAGCAATTTTGAGTATGCTAATTTATTGTGCAAATTAGCGTCGCACTCTGTCGCACAGCAACCACCACCATCATCACCTCCTTCAGAAAGAGAAAGAGAGAAAGTACATTGGAAGAAGTCCCAATGAGAGAGTGGACGCAGTGGCGACCTCTACTATGCATCAAGTGAAGTGCA
>NW_016221500.1:0-1485 GCF_001687245.7 Rhagoletis zephyria
CGAATATAGTTCGTTTCCCAGGAAAGTGTTTGGCGGGCACTGATGTAGATACAGATCGGTGGAAAAATTTTGTCTCCTTTGCTTCAGCCGTGGGCACCCATGGAGACACCGCTGCCTGAGTGTAGTTGGACCTTGGCTATGGCAAAGAAAGCGTTCGATATGCACGAAATTTTGAAATCGGTTAACGTGGTCCAAAAAAAATATTCCGACGAATTGATGACCTTTTGCTTTTTTGAAGACGGTTAAAAATAAATCAAACTAACTCTGTGATTATAAGAAGCCTCGCGTACGTAGAATTTGCTGAGCTCCTGAGCACTTATTTTGTAAAAAAAAGTTCTTTCCCTTATTGCACTTCTCAACAGGCTTATGCAACTCGTACTTCATTCCATATGTATCACTGACCTATAAAGTCGTGAATGACATTAGCAGTTGTTTTTAAAGGTAGTAGAATCTAGGTGTCCATAAAAAATTTCCCCCAGTTCGTCTTCAGCGTGTAACAATTAGTGGTAACTCACGCTAGCCTTTGCTCAACCCCTCACTCCCACTCCATGTGCCCGGAAAACGACCCCTGTCCCTCCCGCTCACCAGAAGCTTAATACAGTAAGAACCGTTTTTTAATGCAACAAATTAAAAAAATAAAATAATACAATGAAATACAGCGTTTTTATTTGCATTTAATTTAATTCTTATGCGGTTATGAGCGGAACTATTATGTCATTCATTAATACAATTTATTTTATTAATATGTTAATTGTCGAAGGCATTCATTCAGGCATAAAAAGTATATAGAATTTATGGCAGTCTGCTTGTAATTATTTTTTTTAATATTTTTTATTTAACAATTTACTAAAAACAGCGACAAATTAGCATGGCATTTTAATTAGTTATTCATAAAAAAAAAGAGATAGTCAACAGCACAGCTGGCTGCGAAAAGTGCGCGCCCTTTGCTTGCATTTAATTGATACAAATACATACATATTTTGTCATCGGCAGCAACTTAGTATAATCTTACTGTCTCGCAGCTGACAACATTAAGCCGCATTAATTGTAATTATTCACTACCAGCAACAAGCAGTCGGCGAACCTACCTCGAAGTCATTTAGTTAATACAAAGGCGCTACTTATCAATGCCGATTAATATTGATACTTAAACAAAAAAAAAATTATAGTTCACTAAAAGCATTAATTTGCATATTTTCCTGCCAATTGCTTAAAGTGGCATGCAATTTTGTACGAATTTCCGAGCCAGCTGCCCCACACAGCTGCTTTGCTAGCGGTTTGTGCGTGTGGCAAGCGCCCCAACCAGCTGCAGTGCTAGCTGTAAAAATTGCCAGCACCGATGTATGTGGCTACTACTTATGTACTTATGTATATATGTGTTGTGTATGTTTGTGTGTGCGTTCTTGCAACATACTTCAAGCTGCGCGAAAAGTGACGCACAATCAAATTTGCGTGCATTGCTAGCAGCATTTTTTTGTTGGTCGC